>NC_141769.1:22715200-23016000 GCF_051362555.1 Lingula anatina | reverse complement strand
AGTATAGAGATAAAAGTGAGTTGTTGAGCAGATCCTGAGGCGCCATGTTGTCCGGTGCAGGATGCAGCCATAATAATTTTGAAGGTTTTCTCTTGACTCTTGGTGGTAGAAGGAGAGAGGGAATTGCATATAGTACTCCATGAAAAGCAGTATTCATTCGTAACTGTCTGTACGAGTAAAACCTAACTATAAGACTCTTATTGTGTCAATTAGTCTATGGCAGCTAATTATTTAGGAGTCTGCCAGTTTGAACCACTTTGATTTGTAGAATATATAGAAACTAACCATTTTATCAGAGGTTATAACTAATGGGGCCATCTTCTTTGTTTCCTAAGTTTGTCATTAAAGAAATAAAAATGTATTTAGTTGTATCTATTACCAAGGGTGTGTAAAGGGGGATTCATACATATGAACCAGCGAAACTCATGTAACTCATGCTATTCGTGCTGTAGCTAATAAGAGCCGTATGACGACGTATAGCTCGTGAAAGAGCGTAAAATGAATAAACGAAGGCAGTAACTTACCCTTGATCAGAAGTGATGTTTTACAGGGTTGACTTCTATTTTAGCGCTTGGCTTTGTCCGTCCATACGGCTCAGCTGTAAGTCAAAGAGTGTCTTCGGGAAGTGTGCAAGATGCGTCGTCTCTGTCATTCTCCCCACATGATTCAAACCCGCAGCACGATTTGCTAATAGTGCCAGAAGGTCAAATGGATGACATAATGTTATTTACAGAGGCAGCTGTAAGAAAAGACTCGGGTAAAATCTTAGCTTGATAAATCAGATTATGGGCATGCAATAATCTTTATTTATCAGTACAGGTATGCCAAATTCTAGATAATGACTAAGCCTATGTAGGGCTATCTACATAAAAGTAACTGAAATGTTATTACATACAACATTCCATCAGTAAGCACAAAATGAGATTTATCTGTGGTTGGTTAAGATGATAATGTAATTAACCATTTGATTTAAGCTAAAATATTTGTGAAATATTCTTACCTTAACAATACTTCTTGTAAATCATCTTTTGATCCACCACATGGCAGCTTCACTTTTTCTTTCCACAAGTGGTTTTTGATAAGTCCTTTTATGTCTATCCTTTTATGTCTATCTGCGGAGAAAAGCCCTACCTGGTAAAATTACTGAACACATGAAATTAAGAAGCCCTAAAAGAGACTGTAATTGATTCAGGGTAACCTTAGACCGACCAAGAAAGTCATGTATAAGGGACCTGCATTTGGAAACCTTATCCTCAGGGAGTCGAGCTTCCATCAGTTCAGTGTCCAGTTCAATGCCTGCAAATGGCAGCATTTTACTACTGCCGTAAGTCTTCTCAGCTGCAATAGGCACACCTATGTCCTGACAGAACGACAAAAAATTATTAAGATCCTTTTGACATTTCTCAAAGGTGGGGGCTATAAAAAGAAAATCGTCAAGGATATGAACCATAGAATGAGCCTTAAGTTTCGTTTCTGCAATCCATTGGAGGGAAGTGCTAAACATCTCAAATATCTTACATGAGGAGGAGCAACCCATTGGCAGATGAGTGTCAAAGTAAAACTGACCTCTCCACGTGAAACCAAGCAAGTGTTGATCAGGAAGGTGGACCATGAGAATTCTAAAAGCCAATTCTACATCCGTCTTAGCCAGCCATGAAGATCGACCAGACTTATTGATAAGTTCTATTGCTTTCTCTATATTGTGGTACTGCACCGAGGAAAATTCTTTATCAATACTATCATTGACCGATTGACCCTCGGGGGGAAAAGACAGGTCATGAATGAGTCTGAATTTGCCAGGATCTTTCTTTGGATGTAGACCTATGGGCGATATGGCCAAATGGGAAAAAGGTTTTAAATTGAAAGGACCAGCTAATCTACCTAGATTAAGTTCGGAAGACAATTTTTGATCCACGACTTCGGGCCTGTCCAAGGCAGACCTATGATTACAAGCAGAAGAAGAATATTGAATGTGGCCTAGCCTAAAACCTACTCTAAAACCCGCCACTTACTTACGTCTTAACAATGCAGGGTAGCCAGACAAATAACTATTCAGTTTATTAGGGTCTACTGGCGTTTTGAGAACTTTGTGAGTTTGAGGTGGGGGTCTTGGTGGTTCTAGCTGGGAGGGCAGAGTTGACTGGGCGAGAGGTAGTCCGCCCTCTTGATGATTAGTGTTAGCCCTGCATTTTGCGGCTGAGTGGGAACCTGAACAGACATAGCATCTGTGGGCATAACCACAGTTCCCAGAGCAGGTCCCTCCTGAATGAAACTTGAAGCATACCCCTGCTGGGAAATACTTACGAAAGGGCTGCCTGTGCTTTGAGTATTTATTTAAGGCTCTGGGGCGGTGTTGAGGGCTAAATTGGGGGCGGGAGTTGAGAAGTGCTCTATTCCACAAGTCCCAATTAATATCTTGCCAGGGGTCACCTGACCTCTCCTTGTTACTTCTGTATGTGCGGTCGTACGCCAGCCAGTCCCCCCTAAGACCCGCCAAAACTTTAACTCATTGTCCCCTGTAGTGAATACTGCTCTATGCCCTACAGCCATTAATACCAAATCTGGCCACCACCAGGTGGTGGCGCCACTGTCTGCACTCTCCCATATCCCTAAGGAAATCCAATATGGCTGCCCTCAATCACTGTTGTTTTGTTTATTTCATTTTGTTGGGCTTTATAAGACATGAAATTTGTTTAATTTAAAATTCTTTATAACTGAACATATTTAGGATTTTGTTATTTATTGAATGAAGAAGATCAAGTCTGAAGTATTTGATCTGTAATACAAAACAATGAATATAAGTAAAAAAATGTTTATTAAATCTATGTAAAATGTAATACTTGTTGAGAATATATCATTAAGTATCAAAGTAGAGACTTAATAAAATTCTACAAAATATAATTCAAACATGAGCACCAGATAACAATAAAAGTTTCTAATTCATAATGCAGTTAGCACCACAAATCTCACAACGAATACTGTTGAG
Organism: Lingula anatina; assembly: GCF_051362555.1. Lineage (NCBI taxonomy): Eukaryota > Metazoa > Brachiopoda > Lingulata > Lingulida > Lingulidae > Lingula > Lingula anatina. Next base: position 23,013,014 of record NC_141769.1, on the reverse strand, counting down.
GTTATCTGACTTTTATAACTAAAATAAACACACTGTCAAATATAAAATAATTGGCACAAAGGATTGATAAACAATAGTAAAAATGCAATTTTCTAAATATATAAGTATAAATATTGTTTTTATAATCAATACTGAAAAGAAAACTTAATATATGATATAAAACATGAGCATTTAATGAGCATGTACATTGTGTAGACACAAAAAAGCTACACTATATATGTTATGACTACAAAAACTGTGACTATAAAAACTATATTTAATATTTTCTTTAAGTATATACTGACTACTTACAGTGAGCAATGAGCAGATACAAATTACCCGCAAATTTATAGAAGAAAATAAAATACTAGTATTTGATAAAATGTATTCAATACATGTACCAACATTCTACATGTTAAAGTTCTACATGTTCAAGTTCAAGACATTCTACATGTTCAGTTCAAGAGATTATAAAAATAAAATTAATTTGGCACATGTGAAATAAAGGTGACATAGTTACAGATGTTGATGATATGGTTCAAAACAGTCAATACACGGGCTGACACTGCAACCAGAGCTCTGTACCCTGGACTCCCTTCTTTGTCCATTTTTGCTGCACTGCCTACATCTACCTGCCTTCACAGTTTTCCGAGGTAAGTGACTTGTGCCCTGGGGGTCTACATTTGAGGTAAGTTTTCTCTTCCGACCGTTGCGATATGTTCCGATGAGCCTCTTGGATAAATTCATGGTAAAATCCATCAGAGTACGAGGCAAAACCCTTCCAGATTTTGATTGAAGGATGTGGTTCTGTGACTCTTTCATACAGATGAAGGCATTGCATTTGGCTACATCAAACAGAAACCAGAAAACATAGAGCCACCATTTCTTTGAGGTTCTGTAGGTGCAGTACTCATTTCGTAGTTGATCTGCCCTGTCCACTCCATTCATGTAGGCATTATACTCTGAGACTGTCACCGGACAAGAAACTCGCAGAATTTCTCCAGTTTTCTGCTTTCTGTTTGTGTAGCCAATTGCAGATGCTGGATCCTCTGCAGTGGAAAGGAAATGTATAACTTTCTTGTCCTTCCATGCCACTGCTATCATTTCTCCTTTCTGTACCATTCTGTTCTCCCCTTGAACCTTAACGCAGTTATTTGGAAGAAGGTTGCTGGGATAACCCCTCCTGTTGGACCTCACTGTCCCCCTGGCATAGATATTCATATCCAGCAACTCTTCAAATAACTGTGGACTAGAGAAATAATTGTCCATATTAACAATATGGTTGACGCCACTGATGTTTTCACAGAGGTCTAGTACAACTCTGGCACCTAAACCAATCTCGGGCTGACCTCGATTTCCTTGTCTACCAGTGTAAATCTGTAAAAAAAAAAATAATAATAATAAATAATAATAATAAACTTGCACTCACTTGGAACATCATAGTCTTGTTTCTATTCTCAAAAAAAAAAAAAAAAAAAAAAAAAAAAAAAAAAAAAAAAAAAAAAAAATTAAAAATTTAAAACACCCATAGCACTTATTAAGTTTTGCAAGCATACTAGTAATTATTTAAACTAACTGTGTGATCAAAATACTAGATTAAACTTACCTGGAATTCATTTAGGTAACCATTTTCAGGGTCTGCTCTCACCCAAACTTTTATCCCATATTTTGTAGGCTTGGCTGGTAAATATTGGCGAAAGCCTAGTCGTCCCCTGAATGCAATCATACCTTCATCCACACTGGTGTTTTGGTGTGGATTATAATTTTGAAGGCATTTTTGATTTAATATGTCAAGAATGGGCCTAACATGCAACAGTCTGTCATGGTCAGGTTCCCCTCTGTCTGGGAGATCTCCCCCCCATGTTTTGTTTGCATGAAAATACTGCTGAATCTTGTCAAACCTGTCCCTGGTCATCACTGTTGGTATGAAAAGATTACCTAAAAGGTAATCATTTGACCAGTACTGGTCGTAGCGTGGCAGGTACAAGATACTCATGGCAACCCTGATCCCAAGCCATGCTTTTAGTTCCGGCAGTGAAATTTCTCTCCACTTGGAGTCATTGGCGCCTTTATATGCTGCATATAAATTGGTATTTTCAACCAAAATATTCAGTATCTCATCAGAGAAAAACAGTTTAAAAAAATCTAGTTCATCTTTGTCACCTGTCAGTTCGTGTGTGCATCCAGGCTCCTCGCCACAGAAAGGCTCTTTATCCACCCCTACTAGATCGTTTTTCCATTGATTTCTTCTAAAATCTTCACTACTGTTATCTATTTCATCAAAAGACTCTGTATTTGTGGTGTTATTCAAAGAAATATCGCTAAAATCATCGCTGTCAGACTCGCTTTCACTATTAAATCCAGAAAATTCAGACCCAGAGCTCTCCTCAAAAATTCTTTGTATTTCCTCCATGTGCGTATCTCCCGCGGCCCGTATAATGTTTACATTATGTACTATGGTATTCTAATTTTTATTGGCTAAAAGAAAACCAACAACCAATCACAAAACAAGCTATTTAAAACTTACCAATCGTAGTTTCTTTCTCATGCCGTCATATGAAGTCGCTAGGCAAGGGGGGCGCCATATTGGATGCCGTCATACGACGGCAGTCGGGAAGGGGTACTATTAATATTACGACGTCAAATGACGACGCTCGGGATAGAAACTGGAAAACATCGACGGCAAATGACGGCGGTAGGGGACAATGAGTTAATGTCCTCTGCATATTTCAACAAATTAGGAAACTCGTGAGGATACTTCAATCTGTAAATAGACATAAAAAGTATGGAAAGCAGTGGTCCACACACTGAGGGAAGAGATCTGAGGTTTTTTACCTTGAGAAACTACCAGAGTTAACTGGCCATTATGTGTCTCCATGGCTAAGGGGAGGGGATCACCGGGTTGGGGCAACAAAGTCGATTGGTCTTGTAAAAGAAGCGCCAACTCAATAAACTGATTCCCCCAAATCTTATCTTTAAGTTAAGTGTCTACCTGGGCGTGCAAAGGGATAGATTTAGTCTGGTGTCTAGAAGTCGAGGGAAGTGGGGACACTGGGGCTAAACATTTTTCAGTCTTCTTTGGCGCTTTTTAAAATTTCCCACCTTTAATTATGTAGAGGATGTATTACGGACATTTCCCTGTGTACAGATTTCTCTTTCAGAACTTATCATGGAGCAGTTGGGCCTCTGGGCCCATGGTATGTCGGTACGCATTTCACAATCTGTTACGCTCCGCTCTTTTACTCCTTTTCATAAAATTGTTAGGGTGACTCCCGTTAACGCCCAACATAAATACATAATTATTAAACATAGCAAATAATTTTACTTTTCAAATATATTGAATTTATGAATCCATGTTTATCATTTGTGAATAACTGCATGAAGGAGGAGACGGGGAAGGTGGCAGGAACGAAAAAATTTCCAGCGAGGCGCAACTTGTATAATCAATCTTGAATGCTATGCTTTCCGCAGAGAATTTACTGAATAAATGCGGCAGTGCGTGCCTAAAAGAGAGTCCCGGATTTAGTGCTGCAAATTTCAGCAAAAGTGACGCTTCAAAGCTGCCGGGTCTCCCCGATGGACAGATAAATTTTAAGGAGCTTAATACAGTGAATTCCAGATGCCAATACCTTGTTTACGCTCCTAACCTGGTAATACCAGATGCCGTTTCCCCCCGCTGATGAAAGTTCGCAACGGCCCATGAAATCAATTAAGTTAACCGTTGCCATAAAACATCGTTTGTCTACGCCAAACTTCCCTATATTCACCTGTTGGACTACAATCTACATGTATTTCATTAAGGACAATTATTGCTTTTGTGAATGTTTTCACTTTTTCTGAAAAAAAAAAAAAAAAATATATATATATATATATATATATATATATATATATATATATATATATATATATCAGTCATTCTTTGCTAGTGGTGCACTGCAGGGGGGCCATAACAAGAATGTTATTTAAATTTAGATAGCCAACCAAATTCTCATGACATCGTTGTGTATGTTTCAATAACAAATCAAAGAAGCTGCATGAGCAAGGAGGATGTTGTTATAAAAGCAAAAAAATAGAAAAAGCAGAAAATATATCGAAATAACCCTCAAAATGGCGTCCTTTTTTGTGGAATTTTGACCCTACCTCTATTTAAGAACAGTTTGTTTAGGGTTTGAATGGATTATTGAAGCAGGAAATACATCTACTGCAAGAAGATATAATAAACAGAATGTGCAAATTGTTATTTAAATAAAAATTTATTTGAAGTCACTGAAAAATGATCACAAAATTAGCTTAACTTACGATACATGCGGTGTCCCACCCCGATGAAAATTTCATCTAATCCTATCTTTCCGTATTAAAACTGTTCAATCGTCCAAAGTAGTATGTCGGTTAGTTTGTGTCACGAAATCCAAGATAATATCAGTTTTCTTAAGAATTTCACATTTATTGCTCAGCAAGGTCGATTTTTCTTCACCGCGTCCCAATATAACGTTCGCAACGCTGAAACTTCAGAGATCGATTTTTATCAGACGACTTTAAAATGCCGCGTGAAAATTATACATCGATAGCGATCTTCTTCCATACTCACTAACTGATGACGTCTTACACACGAATGGCTTCTTTTGCACACTAAAAAAACCAGCTCAAACTGGCGGGTGGCCCATTCTGATAACGCATAACGCAATGACGCTGTCGAGATAGGATGCAGGGCACAGGTGTAATTCCCTCGATTTAACCGTCACAGGATTGTTTATTGGGATCTTCTTTGTATGAAGGTGAGAAATAATGAGTTTCGTTTCATTTTTCTTCAATTGTTTCAACATATTTGTGTACCGATTGATTTTTACCATTCTATAAGTAGGGTGACTTCGTCTGAACTTTCGTTTTGCGTCTGTTTCACATGGGGGACTAAAGGTCATATTGAACATGGTGACGCGGTGATACCGTATTCATGTTCTCTTGTTCTCGAAAACTCAATCATCGAAATTGAATTACTTTTTTTTAGTTTTGTCTTAAATTAAGCTGCTACACTGTATTCCGTGCGTTTAAAATTTAACCGTCTGTAAAAACAGCAATAATGGATTACTAGCAACACTTACGTTACGCAATGAAGCACCGAAAATGGGTGAAGAAAATGTGTCTCAGTAATGCGTGTTTGCCACTCATAATGCACTGTACTTTGTTTGAATAAGCAATAAACTATTTGTGATCTTAGGTTATCCATTGTTCGTTATCAGAGTTAACAGATTCTTTGTGTGATTTTTTTTCAGAATCCGAAGAGTGGATGCCTTAGTGAGCACAGAACAGATATCACCATTGGTCTTCATGTCAGGAAGAATGTTATAATTATGAACTTTGTGTTACAATGAACTTCATTTTGTTAAATTTTGTATTTAACTGAACTTTATTGTGTTAAAATAATAATAAAAAAATAATAGTTCTGATAAAAAACTACAATCTGGAACATTCTTTAGATCAACTTTGTTCAGTGTGTGTCCCATATGACAGAGTTACAGTAAATAAAATATGTGAATTATTCCTCTGTGTTTGTCAATTCCATTTTAAAAGCATGTGAAAGTGGTGTGCCCCTCATGAATGAAGTGTGTATGGATAATAGCAAAAATATTGTTATTATTTACATGATTATAAAAAGTTTTCGACCCGCGTCAATAACGTTACCATGACCCACATATTCACCATTTTTATTAATTATGAAATGTGGATTAAATTCTTCAAAACCAGTTTTGAAGCATTGAGACAACACCCCCTTATGATTTAAACTAAAACTGAAAACATTCCATTAGACTTTCATTAGTTTGTGCAAAATATATTACCCAGGGTAACGCGTCTTGGATTTGGTGGGTATAGCTGTTCAACTCTCCTGTGTGCCCTAAAAAGGGCAGCTGCTGTTTCCCTTTTTATGAAATGATAAACTGTGATGGTGTAGCTATCACATCGCAAAATTACAGCTTCCCAGAGAAAGTTTGAAATTTTCGGTCAAATTCAACATTTTGTAACCACTAGCAAAGAATGACAGATATATATATATATATATATATATGATCATAGGTCTCAGCAGATGTGTGGTAATTCCAGTTTGGAATAAAGGTAATAAAAGTATGCAATCGAAATGAGTAATACATTATTCATATTTTCTTACCAGACTTACACAGCTCTTCATTTTCATATGGATTGTGCGGTCTACTTCTCCTTCTTTGCTGTAGTTGTTGTCGTGATAGGCCTAGGACTGGTGCAGATTGCTGCTGCTGATCACCCTACAAAAAGTTGGCAGGTTCATTCATGAGAAAAAGGCTGCAAGCTTTAACATAAACCTCAGCTACACTAGCCCACTTTACAAATAGCCCATCTTGCCTTAATCGGGCTATATATGTAAGGCCTATCACAAATCAAGTATAATAGCCTAGGCCTAGTTAGTCAATAAGCACATGTACCAGTACATGTACATGTAGCTAGGCTAGGTAGGCATTAGCCTATTATATGGCTATTTGCCCTTGCTTCATGGCTTTATTAGCCTAGCATAGTAGGCCTAAAAGTTAGTTAATTAGGCCTTTAGCTAGGCAATAGTCAATTTGATTCCTTTTTTGGAATATAGGCTACATAGTACCGGGTAATGATGGGCAATGGCTTTAAACTGACAACATAATTGTTCTTTAAATAAAAAAGTTTTTTAGTCAGCAGACATGATTGATTGATAGAAATTTGCTTACCCTCGAGTTCGAGTCTGACTCTGTCTTCAAGTTAGACTTTGATTCTGCTCTACTCGGTGCAAACTTCCAAAAAGTGCTTGCACTGTCAGTTGACCGACTGGAACTGGATGTGGATATGTCAGTAGCAAAGTTAGTTTTAGTAGGAGTAGTCCTGTTGTCACTACTGGCTACATGCTGCCAGAGTTCATTGGCCCTTGACAGCAGCCTCCCAGTCACGTTTTTAATGTCAGCATCATACATGTTGCTGGACTTAATCATACATGCTGCCAAAGTGTCAAGGTCGGATTACTGTAAAGTGTTCCGGTAAAAGTAGGTCACAATTTATGACATAAACCCTAAGACCGACTGCAGTAACATCTTTGTGTTATTTTGCAATGACGTCATCACTTAACGCGCCATCCACGGATAATAAAGGGGCCCGCACATGGTGAGCATTTGGCGCGCGCCACTTGCACTGCGCCGTTTTTTCATCGTGTGCGGGGGTATTTTGGTGAGATTTTTGCCTCTCGCGCGGCTGAGCAAAATTTCTCACGTGTTTGATTTTTTTGGTCTCTTGAGGCAAATGTCTCAGCGTGTGCGGGGTGCAAGTGCCGATTGCTCACGCCATGCCAACAGTGCGCATGTGCTGGTAGCCGGAAACAGACAAAAATGGCAGCCCCCAATGAGGTCGTGTCTGAGGCCATATTGGAAGACAAGTTTGTTGATATATGGCAAGAACATCCATGCTTGTATGACATAAGGTCTTCTGACTTTAAAGATAAAGATAAACGTGACCTTGCCATTGAAAAGATAGCAAATCAACTGGAACAAACCGGTGAGGAAATTGCTAGGCTTCAGCATGTCTGTTGTCTTTTTCAAGTTCTTGTTGTTTGAATAAAAATTAAAATTCAATCACGCTCTCGTTCAATGCATTAGGCATAGCCTCAGCGTGCACGTCAAACAATGAATGATTTTCAAGCATTTTAATGTCAAACTGTTTAAATTTTAAAAAGATAAGCCTATAAAAAAATATAAACTATTTTAAAAAGGGGATTTTCCTGAACTGACACCTTTTTAGGCCTACCTGCCCCTCCAAAATTTTTCTTTTCTTCTTTTTTTTTTTTTTTTTTTGCTAAATGTTATACTATTTACATTTTCAGCTTCTTTGGTGAAAGCCAAAATCAGATCCCTTCGTAACAGCTACACAAAGGCAAAGAAGCCAAAGCCTAGTGAAGAAGCCAAAAAGACAAGATGGATTTCTTGAACAGTACATTTCAATTAGGCCATCAATATCTAATCTGGACAATGTAAGTAGATTCTTCTTTATGTATAATAATATAAACACAATTATATAATATTGTAGCGTGCTCTCCCTAGTGTCTCTCCCTATAAATACAAGTCCGGCTCTCTGTATTTATGGTAAGTGGCGGGCACGGTGACTTAACTCGGCCCTCAGAAAAAGCTGGATCACCACTGTCTGTGCTCGGCTGTATCTACTGCATACCTGGCTGTCTCAGCTAGGAACCCGGCTGGCTGGCAGGTCGTCTCGGATAGGAACCTGGCAGGACAGTAGTCTCAGCTGGCTGAGATCCCCGGCAGGAAGATTGTCTCTGCTGGAAACCCATCTCAGCTGTAATCCCCGGCAGGAAAGTCGTCTCGGCTGGAGGCCCGGCTCAGCTGGAATCCCTGGCAGGAAGGTCATCTCAGCTGGAGGCCCGGCTCAGCTGGAATCCCCGGCAGGAAGGTCTTCTCGGCTGGAGGCTCGGCTCGGCTCAGCTGGAATCCCCGGCAGTAAAGTCGTCTCGGCTGGAGGCCCGGCTCAGCTGGAATCCCCGACGAGAAAGTCCTTTCGGCTGGCGGGTCGTCTCGGCTGAAAGTAAAATCTCTCTATTGCAGTTATAGCACACCTCGGTTAGCCTCATCGGCGTACTACCGTGCAGGTCGAGAGAATCTTCTAGTAACTACAGAGCTTCGCCACTGAGAGGTGTGGTGAGCCTGATACTGGAAGTATCTGACTGCCGCATGCTACTGTTACACTCCTTTTATATGGGCGTGTGCCATATTTGATTGTGAGTAAATTTAAGGCATTCTTCAGTTCCTCAACTACTAAAGTTCAGCCGCCCAAATAATGGTGTCCTTAATGGCAATTATAAGTACAACAGATCTCGAAGTCCATTTCAATTAATTAAAATAATCGTAAATTGGCCTCCAATTACAGTAAATGAATCATTTTAATTACATTACATAACTTCCTGTTATTGAGTGATATCAGCAGCGAGTTGTTTCCCATTTTATGGAATCTCAGGGCTACAAGTTCATCAATCGTTACAATATGCCTGCACTATTTGCTGTTTCACAATCAGGGGTACCAAGTACAGTAAGGGTCATGTTGAGTAAAAAAATGGACTCTGATGCATTATTTTTATTCTGTAACTGATGAGAAGATTAACATCTTTAACTATAAATCCCCAAATTTCTAGCACACTGTTGTGAACCGTCTAAAATGACTTTAACTTTAATTTATAACTGTACTGAATTTCAGTGTATCAATTTCCATTAACGAATAAACTAATCTATGGGCTCCGACATGACTCAGTCTTCCACTTTACGTGCACAGAGAAGCATAACAGAACACCTCACATCTTCAGTCTCAGATCAAAAAGTGTATTTATTATGGACAAGCTTCAAGTTATACACAGATTATCTACAGGGAATCTATGTGTACATGTGGCTGCTACTTATTTACATACTATTTGTTGTGCAATATTAACAGGTGATATGTATCTGTCCCAGGCATAGGCCTACCTATGGGCCTCTACAGAAAATAATATTTATGTATACAGGTTAGCTGCAAATTAGATAATAACATGTTGATTAACAGTGTCTACACAATGTGGAATTTATGCAGGATTCCACACACGATATCAATTACTTTATGTGCTACATTCAAATCAACAGAAAGCCCCTTTCAGCTATGCCTTGAGGGTACGAACACTACACATTTAAGCAACTGATGCTTTTCTAACATATTGTTTACCAGTTATTTGTGCCAACATTGTCAAATAGTCATTCCATGTACATAATAGATGTCATACATATACTTTTATCATATTCTTATGCCCATTTTCATATATGTACAAGACCAAAAATATATACAGCATTGTAAGTTATCAAAAGTTACATTGCCAACTTACCTCGTACCTTTCTAGCAACCTTGGAACTCAAATTAACTATTATTTAAATATAAAAATTCAACATCAAAAACTGCAACTTTGTAACTTTCAACTATTATATAAAAGTTCAACATCTCAATATTAAAATTTTTACTGTGCATTCCTTTGCAAATTATTTGTCAACCTTGTCAAAAACCAATGTAATTCACATACTTTCATCAAAGTCTTATGCCTGTTCATATACATCTTAATTTTACACATGCTAAATGATACTTAGATATTTATGTATTCCCATTGATACATCAGTCCTTCAAACTAATATATTTAAAACTACTATTAATTTTTAATAACCAAGGCAACAGCATTTATCCATTCTAGATGGTATTCCAACTTCTGTACAACAGATTTTTTTTTTCATTCAAAAGCACAGAATTCATTCTTCTGACCCATTGTTTATTATAGGAGTATGGACAGTATATACAAACATGTCTCACATTTTTTAAAAAAAAGCTTGAATATCAAAACATAGATATAACAATAGTCCTTAACCAATAGGATACAAGTATATGTATAAATCAGAAAGTTTTTTTTGGAGAAACACCACATTCAAAACAAACAATGTGTGAATCAGAAAGTTTTTTGGAGAAACACCACATTCAAAACAAACATTCTTTAGGGTCAAATTCAAAAATTTAACTCACTGAACATGAAGTTGCAAATTACAAAATAACATTCTCCTTGTGATGCTTGTTTACAATAATTGGTTTCAACCTTTATTCACTCAAGTCCTTTATTCACTCAAGTCCCAATAATTTTTCTTGCCATGGAACAGCGCCATATTCAGATGAAAAGTATGATGTTAATAGTTCTCTCTGTCTTTTTGCATCATTTGTTGCATTACGACCCTGTGCAGGTTGTATTCCAATCAACTGTTTATCATATCTCCATACTCCCCCTGCAATTTCGTGTCTTTCACCAGTTTCAACATCAAGAACATTTAGGTATGTGTGCTTGTTCTTGTCGACCATATAGTTGTGTAAACAACAGGCAGCTAGAATTAGGTTGGTGACCTTGTCAGGATTCAAATTTATTGGAGTTAGGAATACTCTGAACCTGTTTCCCAGGATCCCAAATGAATTCTCAACAACACGTCTTACCCTTGAGAGATGGTAGTTGAAATTTCTCTTCTTCTTGTCCAAATTTCTATGTGGGTAGGGCTTCATCATGGTCATTTGTAGAGAAAAGGCATCATCTCCTACTAAATGATAGGAAAGGTTCGATTCTGCAATCCCTTCCAGTGGCACAGGGGGTGGCAGGTTGATTGAATTGTCCAGCAAAGCCCTGTTAATTGTTGACTCATTGAATACTCCAGCATCACCAGCTCTACCTGGTGCACCAACATCCACATAAATGAACTTATAATTAGCATTAACTACAGCTAAAAGTATCACACTGAAGAAGTGCTTGTAATTAAAGTACTCGGAGCCACTGTCATCTGGTTGTTTAATGGCAATGTGCTTTCCATCCACTGCTCCTACACAGCATGGCTAATTCCATCTCTGGTAGAACTCATTGGCTATCTTTCTCCAATCCTCAGGTGATGTTGGCATCTAGAAAAAAAAAAGTACATTCATTTAATTTTTAATACTTGACTCTTATTTTTTTCAGGCATCTCAGGAATCAAATGAAGATGAGGGCACAGAACTTGATGATGAATCAATTTTAGATGTGGATGTTGCAGATGGAGATGATGACAACGATTCTGACCAACAAGAGGGTGGCATAAAAAAGCAAGTGAAGTCAACAAAGCAGCAAATAAAGGCACCTAATAATAGGGCACGAAAACGGCAGGCTGATGAAGAATATCAGCTCATCAAAGGCCTGGCTCAGTCACTTTCAGAGAGAGCCGCTAAGAAAAAGGAAATCTAAAAAGAGTCCCACTGAAAGTTTTGAAGAGTATGTCATACAGAGTTTGGCCGAGCTGGATGCACAAACTCGCTATTTGGCTCAACACAGAATAAATGAGATCCTCTTTCAAGCACAGTCAGGCACACTGTCCTATAGTCAGTTTAATGTTCCCCAAAGTCAGATGTTGTCACAGGTCCCAGAACCATATCAACAGCAGGGATACCAATACACAAATATATGGCATTCCCAAGTGCATAATAGTTCTCATACATCAAGTACAAGTGCTGGGACACCAAGTATCAGAAGCAGCACCCCTACATCTCAAGTGGACTCATTCTTTCTGTTATAAGTATCTCAAGGACACTTTTTAGCAGTCACCTGCATCATTCATCCCAATGCACTTTCAGTGATTACACAATAAGTGAAAAAAATTGACGTTTGGTTTTTAAACTTGCAGAACTGATGAATATTCATAAGACACAGGTCAAATTAAAAAAATTGGCTTGATCTGACCATTTTCCTATAAGTTATGCTGTTTTTTCTCTCTTTTTTTTTTTTTTTAGCATATATGCAGTACTGATAACATATTTAAAGAAAAACCAATCATCTATTGTCTTCAAATTTACAGGAGTGATCAATATTCATAAAATAAAGGTCGAGTTCGAAAATCGACATGTTTGGACAATTTTCTAAAAGTTTTACTGTTTCTTGTAAAATGTTGATATTTCAAATATTGGCAATTTTAAGGTGTGACTGTGAATAGATTAAGACCTGAAGGCCTTTCATAACCACTTTTTGGGCTTTAATAATACATTACTAGTATGCTTAACAACAAATTCTGCAATGTAACACAGATATTCAGAAACAAATACAAGCTGAACTTCTTTGTGCATTATTTTTTTTTTTTTTTTTATTGAAGCTATGCTGTATTTTTCCCTTTAATGACCTTGAATACCGAATATAAAGTTTAGCTTGTATTTGTTTAATGATGATTAATGAACAAGATTCTTACAACACAGATGTACAACTATAGTTTAAGAATATGAATGACTGGTGGATTTCCTCATTTCACATATATAAATAATAGCCACTAAAAAGGAAATCTGTGAAAAATTATGCAGTATTTTAGTGGGCCCTGTTTACATGTATTTAAACCTGTTTAGCAATGTAATTTGTATCAGTGCCAGTTATCAATGTCAGTTGCAGGTAAGATAATGTCATCAAACACTGTAAATAGGGGTTTTAGTAACATTTAGGAGGTCTCTGTACCTAAACGTACAATAAATAAGTATGACATAGTGTTAAGTAATTTTCATTCACGCATTGTAAGAAATTCGTGTAAGAATGTGGTTTACACATTGTAAGAAATTCATGTAAGAATGTGGTTTACATTATGCTGTTTTCTTCCCTGCATATATATTATATTATATTATGAAGTAGACCATGTTACCTGTTGTGCAAAGTTATTTTTTATTCTGTTTGTTAACATTTGGTACTGATTTTGCTGTTAAGTCTACTTGTCAAGTATTATTGCATCAAATTTTAATCTAAGTCAATTGTTGTTTAGTGTTCCATGTTTTCTTAGATGTTAAAGCATTGATATCTAATTAAAGAAATTGTAATAAAAACTACCTTCAGTGTTTCATCTTTTAGTGAAATGAACAGTGCCTGACAAGTCTCATCAACAATATTGGAAACTGTTCGATCTCCAACTCTATACTGCATCGCCAGACTCTGAAAGGATTCTCCTGAAACAGAAGTCAAGAAATACACAGTGCAGGCCCAATAGCCTTGTATGATTGTGATAAGAGAAACTAAACTAGTTTAAATGAAGAATTGCAGTTATTTAGCCTTAATTAGGCTATAATAATTTGATTAAATTAAAAAAAACTGGTTAATATAGAAACCCAACCACTGTCTACAACAAAATGTGAAATGAGCCTATTGTTATATTTTAATTTTTAGCTATCAATAGGGGCCTAGTATAAAATTCATGGTAATAAATACGCCCCTGCCTAATTAATTGTCAAAAGAAGTCTTAAAAAAAGAGTATGATATAATATAATATAATTTTGCCAGGCTACAGTATAGTAGGCCACCTACTTACCTGTTGCAAGAAAACGCAGTGTGAGGGAAAGTCTTTCGCTGGCGGAGATTGAAGACCGCATGACTGTGTTCTCTTTTGTTATGTAGGGCTCAACATGAGACAACAACTTGTCCCGTGCATGCGCACAGCCGTTATTTCCGAACTGAGCCAAACATGGCCATTTTTTGTTTACCCAGGGAACAATTTTTTTCTAATAATAATAATAATAATATTTATTTCTTATATAGCGCATTCCATTTTTTACATTTCAATGCACTTTACAAATAATTTAAAAAGTCTAAAAATAACAATATTTAAATACTTTAACATTTACTGATAAAATTAATTAAAGAAAGCAGAGAAAATTTATTGATATAACTTTAAAATACTACTAAAATTAACCCAAGCTCACTCTTAATAAATGATAAACAACTAAAAGGTTTAAAGGAACACTAACCATAAAATTCTAGCTCTGATACTAAAAGGCAATTTGTTCCACAATTTTGGAGCATAAACAGTAAAAGCCCGGTCTCCATAGAATTTGTTGCATTTTCCGTCTATTTCACAGTGATTGAGTATAAAATTGTTTTCAAAAGAGTTTCTTGTTAACCTGAGTGGTTCAGATGACTGAATAAGATGTGCGTTTTAAACATGATTTCATGTATTATATATCGTGAGTAAATAATGTATTGAAAATACACAGCTTCATTGTGGGCCGTGATTTGAAAAACTGACCTTGTTTCATGAAAAATGGTCGTGCAAAACACGGCCACACAGCTGGCTGGCTAATTCTATGCTTCGCTGTCTTTGCTTGCCTCAGTGCCCAACCAACAGGGACACTTTCTAAGCTTAAACTACCTGACACAGCACCTGTCACTCCTACAACTCTAGGCACTCTTACTTCCCCCCACTTTTCTGCCCATCTGACCTTAATTCTGTCACAAACAGTTTCCGTTCTAATTTCCATGGACAAAACCAGTGTGGCCAAAAGCAGTGTGGTTGAGTTCCATGTCGGAGTTGAAGGTTTTTATGCAGCTGTCTTCAGGACATTGGAATTCCACATCATGGCTAGATCTCCAACCAGTTACCCCTGATCTAACTAAAGGAGTTGTGTATTCAGTAAGAATGTGGCAGTTGGTAGCCCCCTGTGCTCTGCCAAATTTGTCAAGGGCTCCCTTTTTGAAAGTAACCCCCTCCCCTACACTGTATGCTTTCCAACACTGAATGTGCCCTTCTTCAGAATAAGTAAAGTTGCCAAAAGTGGTGATTCCAGGCCAAGTGACCCTTTGAGTAGACTGTGCATCTTTATTGATTTCTTCAACAGCTGCATAGCAGCCCCTTACCCCCCCCCCCCCCCCCCCCCCCCCCCCCAGCTGATGACAGAGCCATGTGCATGTCGCTGGCTGTAATGACATCGTGTCCTTCATTAGCATAATGTCTAATAAGGCTCTTAAGGGGAGCAATTTTCCTGTCACATATAAGCTCTTTCCTGCCTTTGCCATGCTAAAGTCATATTGCCGAACAATTGCTGAATTCGTTCAGATAAATCTGGCATGGACATAGTAATAGGTCCACAGTGGTAGCACCCAGCATCGGAACGAATGAAAATTTCTTGAAGACCATCTAATTTGGTTTTCAACTGGCATACAGATTCCTCGAGCAGGAATAGAACTGCAAACCAGTTATGACAGGCCTTCTCTACCAGGTGTACAAAGCAGTGAATCTGAAAACAAAGACAAAAAAAATATTTTGCAAATATTAACATTGCTTATAAAATCAATTTCTGGAACTAAGGAATTTACCCAGATGAGAGGTTTTCTTATCATTATGGTTTTATGTAGGGATGATAAAATTCACGTCTTTCAAAAGGTAATAATTATGACAACCCTTTGATACGATTGAACAAATTGTTTCTAAAGAAAATTCACTGTATCATATGACATATATAATATATACATTTATATAAGATTTCAAAGATTTTTAAATTACATTTCAGGTGGTAGGCCTTGGCATTATCGGCATTGTATAAAGTACCCATGTGCGTAATTTTCAGAAACACACAAAAACGCCAATGTTCTATAGAATAAAAATGATGAATGATCGGTCGAATATATTTGAACTGAAAGCTGAAGTAACTAAGTACTTTACCTGCTTCTTGCAAGTTGTCCCTTTTTGTGCGACCATATAGAGTGTTGCCCCAGAGAGCTTTGTATGCAGTGGTAAACTTCTGAGGTAGCTACTAGTAATCATGTTCTTTCAGAGCATTCCGTGCAGCACTCACAGCATCTCTTTGTGCATTAGTCAGTGTCAGTTGAGAGCCTCGACTTTTTCAAAGCCATGTACTGAATTTGCACTTCATACGTCCTATAGTAAACAGTTTAAAATTAAAATACAGGCATTGGCTATAAGAGTAATGTTAAATAATGTATGAGGGCTTTTTTTTTTTGGTGGGGGGTTAATAATAATAATTATTAAGCTTTAAGTGTTACGATTTAACAATGTTTGCTGTCTAAGCTACTTCTAATACTATATTATGCTTACATCAAAAATATAAATAATAGATAAAGATAAGATAAAGGATCAAATATCTATCAAAGCTAAAAGTTAATGCGATGGGTGCTTATTCATTGTGCTGTTAACTGAATATATTGCGATATTGCCTTAAGTGACTTATGATCTTGAAGGTTTAGGAGGATAAATAGTTTCTGATCACTGCCTGCTAATTCAAAATTCTGTCTCTCAGTATTTGGGAGGGAATTGAACATGCTTTGTCGCTCTGTTTGGTACTTGATGCAAGTGAGGGAGAAATGTTTCTCGTCCTCTATTTCCGTTTTACAATGTGTGCAGGTTCCTTCTTCCAGAGGGATTTTGATGTGCCTGCCCTTCTCTATCACCAACTCATGGTCACTTATTCTCATTTCGGCAATGAATTCTTGTCTGAGCTAGTGGCATTAATTTTTAAGTATTTTTTGAGATCATATGAGTTTTTAGTATTTTATAAGTGCACAGTTTATTTTAGTTTTCCTTGCTCAAATCTTCCCAAAAGAGACCTTCAGTTTTTAGGTAATTTCTTTTTCTAGGTCATATGTTTCATCCCAATGTAGAATTCCCCATTTCTGTCTAAATGTTGCCACCACTTTAGTCTGATTATCTATTTTCAGGAGTTTCTCTTTGTTAAATGTTTGTTTCAATATTCTTGTATTGGGGAAATTTTCAAGTATGATGAAGTATTTTTGCACGGATTTAATTATATCTGTAAGGATTGGGTATCTACCCAGTTCTGCTCTGCAGGCATTGTTACTGGAATTTTTTTGCACTCCTAATAACCATTTGCAAATCTTTAAGTGAATTTGCTCAAACAGCATGTTGTTGATTTAATTAAGGTTCAGTGATTTTTGTTTTACAATTTCCTGAGCCTACACCTCACCACCATATAGTAAAATTGGTTTAACAGTTCTATCAAACAATTTTATTTTTAATACTGGAGTAGATCTGTTTTGAGAGGATAAAGTTCTTTTTAGTGCAAACATGGCCTTCATTGCTTTTGTTTTAGGTTGTGCATTAATATTGCTGTCTTAAGGTTACCTTTATTGGTGAAGGTGATGCCCAGATAAGAATATTCCTTAACGTTTTCCAGGATGTTTTATTGTAAATTTTATGTGCAGGTCTGTTTTTCCAGCTTTATTGAATATTATTATTTTGCACTTTTTCTCATTTACATGGAGTTGCCAATTTTTGCATTATTTTTCAAGGTGTGACAATGAATTTTGCAAGACATCACTTGTGTTTGAGAACAATACCAGGTCATGCTGGGTTTCAACTAGATTTTGCACATAAGGGTCATTTTGACCCCCACTTTTTAAAAATAGGGGTCATTTTCAAAATTTAGGGGTCAAGAATTTATGTTTGAAATAACATTGAAATAAATGTTAGAAGCAATAAAAACAACAAAAGTCATAAGTGTTATTTTTATCAGTTTATTTTTTACTTCCTTCTGTTTTTGTCAGCTTTAAATTTTGCAAGGGCAGCACCAAAATTAAACTCTTCCAGTTTTGGCCCCTCTCATTAACCTCTCCATCTGCTCCTCGATTTTGTGTGGATTCTGTTCATACAACTAAACCACCAGACGATCCCTATTAATGACAGACCTTATCATGTGAAAAGTGTAGGTGACCAGGGTCATTTAAAGAATGTCACTAATGGAACTTTCTGACCTTTACTGACATTTACAAAAAACAAGTAGATAATGTTATACTGAGGACTAAATAAATGTGCGTCCATTTGACAATTTAAATTGGGGGTCAGTTTTGATAAAACAGTGTCAGGGATGCACAAAAATTGCTCTAACGGGAACCTTGATCTGCATACAGGATGTGGGACAGTCTTTCATCGCCCTTTAGGTTCATAGCAGTTTTTACATCATCAATGAAATTGTCTAAAGGGCTTAAAAAATTTCCAAAACTAGTTTCTATCTCCTCGGCAGCAGTTTTGCAAGTCAAAACAATATGTGGTGGAAGAATGGTGGTAATGCTTTCAGGGCCTGCATCCTGTGAATCACTGTCATATCCATCATCATCATCCAGCTCTTTAATTTCAATTGTTCTCTGTGCTCTCGGGTTGAACAGGTACTCCAGTCCTAACAATTCATCACTGCTTACTGCAGGCAAGCTGTTAATAAAGAAAATGAAATATCTGGAAAATCTGTTCCATTTCAGAAAAAAATTCGGAGCATGACAGCTTTATTGGAGACCTTATTCATTTGTCTAGAAGTGTGTCTAAATTATCCGCCACTGACACCGCTTATATACTGCTGTGTCACACAAATAACAGAACAAGTACCATGTGTGAGGCAAAAAAAATTAAGTCAATACACAATGGGAGTGCAACAGATTGACTTACCTGTTCATATCTCTAGCTTTTCTGTAGAGTTTTTACCCTCTTCATTTTGTCAGCGCACTCCTGGCCACTTCTTTCAATCTCATTATCACTCAGTTATTTGTCATAAATTCTCCTGTATACATGAATGTGCCATTGCTTGCCTTCTTCCAGCTGATGCTGTACGTCGGCCTCCCACCTCCCAATGTGCAATAAGGTGAAGGTTTCCTGGCAAGTTCAGTTATCAGACCGTTTATAAGGCAAGTTTATAGTTAGACTATTGAAAAGATGATGGACTTTTGATGTTGTCTTCTCAGGTGCGTTCAGGTGTGAAGTCCAGAATCGACTGATTCAAGACCAGTGGATATTCGCACTTAATTTTTATCGTAATAATCTCTGTA
This sequence comes from Lingula anatina, assembly GCF_051362555.1. Lineage (NCBI taxonomy): Eukaryota > Metazoa > Brachiopoda > Lingulata > Lingulida > Lingulidae > Lingula > Lingula anatina. Next base: position 22,993,885 of record NC_141769.1, on the reverse strand, counting down.
ATCGCTGTAATTCTCATATATGATGAGTAAAAAAAATGTAATTATTTATTATTAAAACTGACTGTCATAAACTTAAGTGGAAGTAAAATTCACTACTAAGACTCACTGCTTTGGTTTTCCCAGAGGTCTGTTTCTTCCATGGCATCTCTTCTATACAGGCTTTATGGGTCTTTCCAGAAACCCCAGTGGTGCCTGAAATAAAATGAAATAAGTGGGGCTAGCTTTGGATAAGTGAATTTAGGGTTATATATGTTTGTTTCTGCTTATAATTTTACCTCTGCCTTTAATGTAACAAATAAACTTCTTTAATGCTTATGCTAATACCTTCAAAAACTAGATTGAAATGGTCTCCATATGGATTTTTATATACAGACACTGTAGGTGTCTTGTATATATTCTGATTGTTCTGTCTATCCATGCCATCGCCATTGCAAAACAAAAAGCTGTTACGGTAAAAAAAAAAAAAAAAAAACATTTGTAAAAGCACTCTTAATAGCTGTTTGGAATGTTTCCATTTACCATAAAATAAACTAGTATAAATTGTCCCAAAATAATGATAAGGTAAAATTAAAAACTGAATGAAAATGTAGTATACATAGCAACAGTTATGGCCAATAATCTGTATGACAATGAAATTAAATCACCTAAAAGGACTTCATATGATTTTGTATGTGATATAGACCTTGTATAGAATAAAAATGTGTAAGAAACATAATTAATCAGATGTGCTGTCAGAAACACTTTCTGCCTCGCTAATACTGCCACCACTTGATATTGGTTTCTCCTAGACCATAACCGACACTGCATAACATTATTAATAAAACAACACAAACAACATATAAAGTGCATATGGACGCAGTTAGCGCACGAGTTTTATTCCAAACCATTTTCAATCATTTACAAACAACATAAACAAATAATTAAATAAATAAATTATAAACACGAGGATACCCTCTCCTCACCAAACCTCTGTATCATCTCTTCCTTTTACATATAAAAAGGAATCACCGGGATATCACATCCCAAACAGCTCTTCCGAGCTTATCTTTCCCTTACATTGGGAATCACCAGGATATCACATCCCAACAGCTCTTCCGAGCTCATCTTTCCCTTACATTGAGAATCACCAGGATATCACATCCCAACAGCTCTTCCGAGCTCATCTTTCCCTTGCCTAGGGAATCACCGGGATATCACATCCCAAACAGCTCTTCCGAGCTCATCATTCCCTTACCTAGGGAATCACCGGGATATCACATCCCAAACAGCTCTTCCGAGCTCATCTTTCCTTTACATAGGGAATCACCAGGATATCACATCCAAACAGCTCTTCCAAGCTCACCTTTCCCTTTTTAGGGAATAATAAGGATATAACATCCCAACAGCTCTCCCGAGTTCATCTTTCCCTTACATAGGGATTTAACAGAATATCACAACCCAAGCACTTCCTATCTCATTTCTCCCATACATAGGAAATCACCAGAGACCACTTCCCAAACACCTCTTTCGAGCTCAGCTTTCCTTTACATAGGGAATCACCAGGATATCACATCCAAACAGCTCTTCCAAGCTCACCTTTACATTTTTAAGGAATCATAAGGACATAACATCCCAACAGCTCTCCCGAGTTCATCTTTCCCTTACATAGGGATTTAACAGAATATCACAACCCAAGCACTTCCGATCTCGTTTCTCCCATACATAGGAAATCACCAGAGACCACTTCCCAAACCCCCTCCGAGCTCAACTTTCCTTTACATAGGGAATCACCAGGATATCACATCCAAACAGCTCTTCCAAGCTCACCTTTCCATTTTTAAGGAATCATAAGGATATAACATCCCAACGGCTCTCCCGAGCTCATCTTTCCCTTACATAGGGATTTAACAGAATATCACAACCCAAGCACTTCCGATCTCATTTCTCCCATACATAGGAAATCACCAGAGACCACCTCCCAAACACCTCTTTCGAGCTCATCTCTCCACTACACAAGTGCAAAACTACCTCCCAAACAGCTCATATAAATCAATCATTAAATTTATATATTAATAAACATAAATCGCACCTCCAAACACGCACCCATGCACACTGTACTCCTACAGTGTACACTCTAACACAACATACACTATACTTATTTTGAAAACAAAAAACATTGAATAAAAATAGCCATTGCAGCAATAACCAATGTAGTTATAAAACAAAATGAATCACATGTACTAATCGAATTAAAACAACAAAACCATAAACAAAATTTGAAAAATAAAAATTTACGTGTCAACTGGTCTGCGCTAACTGGTCGAATGAACAACTGTCGTAACTTACCCACAATTCTTACCAGTATCACAACTAACACAATATATACAGTGTCGCCCCCTAGGAGAAAATAATTCCATTCTTATTCACTTCGTTCAACCGAATAGAATTATATTTCTCCTAGACCATAACCGACACTGCATAACATTATTAATAAAACAACACAAACAACATATAAAGTGCATATGGACGCAGTTAGCGCACGAGTCGAAAACAAAGAACGGGAATCTTTAGTTTTAAAGACCCAATTTTTTACTAACAAAAAATCTGTCAGAAATTATCTGTCACATAGCCATCTCTAGCCGTTACCGAACTCCACTTTCTATGTCTTTTAAATAACCTGTCTGGAAAACCAACTCTTGCGGCAGCAGTAACACCACCTGCCCTCAAATTATGTAAAACAAATTGTTTTATATCTTTAACAAGAGGAGAAAAAGAGGAAATAAATAATTTTCTCATTCTAGTATATGAAATAGGCTTATCATCATCTCTAAAACGATAGCAATTGAAGTGCTTGGTGACAGATCTAAAAAGATACAAATCCGAATGCTCAAGATTCACATAAGAGAACAATTGCTCTAAATTTTTAACAGGACAAAGCTTTGAATAAGTTCTAGCAATAACCATACGAGAACCATCTCTATAGATGTCCGTTTTGCTCTTTTCAATAAAAATTGACATGTATGAATCATGAAACGAAACATCGCTAATCCTTAAATTTAACAGCTCTAAAACTCAAAGAAAGCCTGCATAAAAAAGCAAGCCAGCACATATAGCACATTGAGAATACACATTCCCTTCTTCAAAATTTGCCTCAAACATTTTTCCAAAATATCTGGAGATATGGGCTCCTTTTTGCAAACTGGCTGTGACTTGCGCCTCTTATATACCTTCCAACACGATTTTTACTAAATTAGAGTCTGTAGGAGACTGCGCTTGTAATGGCATAAACCCATTTAAGCCTGTAAAATGTCTGATAAACAGGACTAGAAGAATTGGACTGTTCTGCTAAGCACGACAAGTACAAAGCAACAGGAAAACCTCTTGCCGGAAAATTCCCTTGATTGCCGTTCTTCTTCGCCCATAATTTCCATCACATGAAAGCTGAATAATAACCCTTGACTGTGTTCGATGACCGACTCTCAGACAAAAAATCCAACAACCAATGGCATTTTACCAGCCAACTCGTCAGGAAGCTCAGAAATGTCATCCTTATAAGCCTGCAAAGACAAAAAAATTAATAAGTAATTTAAAATCACTTTCATTTATTAAGAAAAATCAAATCTGACTGCCAGCATTTTAATCGGCAAATCTACTCTACCAAACAAACCTCCAGGAACATTACAAGCTTTTTCTCTCGGTAATTCTACATATGCTACAGCTTCCTTTATAAAAAGCTGCCTTTAGATAATAAAGGCCAAATACTAGCTGAGTGCCAACAAGGCAAAATAACCGTGCCACAAGCCTTGCATTGAATTAAAGACAGTATAACTCTAGATAATACACACATCGGGGGCACAAACCAACCATTCATACCACCCCAATGAACAGTAAATGCATCAGTGCCCGCCGCACCAGGAGTCCAATATCTAGAATTAAAAACTGGCAATTTATTGTTGTGATCGGAGACAAAAAAAATTCAATTTCATGCGGCCCCCAGACTGAATCTAAATAATCGAAAATACTATCTGCCACCTCCCAATCATCATAGTCTATGCTGATTTGATCTGTATATACTTACAGAAATCTTGCATACATTAGATACCAAAAGTTCCATTTGCTTCGTACTGTTTATGCTCAAAACAATTTGTTCATTCTAACATTTAGCTTTAGAAATATCAAAACTCGGACATTTTGTCATAATATAAACAATATTGCAAATAACAAAAGACATAGAAATGATCTGACCTACTAAACTAGCAACTCAACACACATAAATGCTGCCTTTTCCTCTAAACAGAGAACAAATATCCGTTATAGTCTAACGAATTTTAAGAAGTCTGTAATCAGAATGCATAAAGTGCTTTTCTCTAAATTCAAATTATACCCTAAAAATAAAATCTCAGTACTAGGAAACCACGTTGATTTTTCAACTTTAGGAACAAACCCGCTGTTGATAAGATCTTGCTTAATTTAAAGCAATATTCTTACATTCGCTGTACTGCGAATGACAACCAAAACCATCATCTAAATACATAACCACTTTATTGCCCTCTCCTCGCCACTTTTTAACCAGCAGCCTGGTCACTTTAGTAAAAATATAGTAAGCCGAACTGAGACCAAATGTATTTCCAAATTTCCAAGAAAACCTTTAAAAATTAGCGTGAGACTCAAAATTATCAATGTAATGATATACACAATGTAAATCAAATTCAAAAACAAAAATCTCCATTTTAAATAAAACATTACGAATTTCTTCAAATTTTACTGAAAATTTCCAAAGATGTTTATTAACATGCCACAAATCTAAAATTAACCGCTTAACCACTACTCCTAATGGCCACTGTAAGGGGTTAACTTCAACACATATATCTGAGCACTCACTAATAAAGCATCTGACCAATAAATCTTGTATTGCCTGCTCAACAAATGCACTATGCAAAATAGCATATCTATTGTTATCCAAACGAACTGATGCGGGTATAGAGAAAAAAGGAAGCTTGTATCCATTTTCTAAAACATCAAGAATAAATTCATATGTGCCAATACTTTTCCAAAATGCTAATTTACTTCTTAGCCTGCCTTTAACCCAGATATCTACATTGCCTTGCTCATGCTCAAAATAATCGATAGTAAAAAATAATTTATCATATTTCACATCAAAACAATACTCATCTTTAACAAAATCATGGACGATTGGTTTTTGAGAATCCTGGTGCACTTCCTGGTATTTTAGTGTAGGGACAATCTCTCCTACAATGACCGAAGGACCCACACGCAAAACACGACCCGCTCCTTCCTTGTCCGTAGGGGCTGACAGCAGAAGTGACTGGTGGCGTGAAAGAACCTGGACCGAGTGCTCCTGGTGTAACACAGGGAAACGCCCAAAGTTGTCCATGAAAAATAGGCTGAGCACAGTAAACAGGATAAGTACTACTAACGTTAGATTTGCTGGAGCCATGACCTCCTTTAGAAATAGATTTGCTCAATTTACGCTTTTTCAATGCCTTGCTTTCTGCTCTGTTAACTTTCTTTGCATCCTCAGAGTCACTGGCCAAAGGATTGGCTTCGTAAAAGCGGACAGTGTCCCACCTGTGTCAAAAACTCTTCTAATTCAGTATCGAAATCAAACAGAATGCGGTTGCCTTCTAGACGGCATTTGATTGAAAACTCGGTCTACGCCCTCCGACACCACTGAAAAATGCGCGCACAAAAATTTACGTGTCAACTGGTCTGCGCTAACTGGTCGAATGAACAACTGTCGTAACTTACCCACAATTCTTACCAGTATCACAACTAACACAATATATACAGTGTCGCCCCCTAGGAGAAAATAATTCCATTCTTATTCACTTCGTTCAACCGAATAGAATTATATTTATGTGAGGCATCCAAACAGCCTTCTCCACAACATAATTTTCGATTGTATCCCTGCCTCATGGCAAACCCCATATACCACAGGACTGAAGTGATTTGTGCACAACTTCCAACTGTCTGGGCACCTACTTTACATGTACACTGACAGTACCAGCCACTGATGGGTCTAGTTTCACTACTGGAGGCCTGAATCCATAGGCTGTACTGGTGGCTAGATGTGTGCCTTGACTGTATTTATTTGGCTCTGATTAAATCAGGTACATCCTTGCATACGCTGGTTTCAAACTGGCCATCTAGCAGATGCTTATTGGTATACTGCAGCTGGCTCACTTGCTTTATCTGGTAAATGCTTGGTAATTAATTATAAGCTGATGGTCTCTCGTTTGGAGTGTTTACCAAGTCAGTGAGTTTTCACTAATCTCCTTGACGTGTTTAATAGTAGGGTACATCAACTCTGGCAAAATTAATGTCTTGTAAAAAACTGGTCAGTTTAGGGACCACAGATGCCCAATGAACAGCATCAAACAGAACAGATTAATGAAGAGATCCTTCTCTGTGCACAAAACAAAATCACACACATGAATGTTGTACACGGCCATTTGACCCTGGACTTGAGTGAAGTAGCTATATTTCTGATTCAAATATGATCTGTTGTTTTCGTCTAACTTTAAACATGGCAGTTTTTTGGTGACACAGAGTGGTCCACTAAAGCTGTTGTGTAGATTTTCTGCACATATCCATCTTGAAAATACCGATAAGCTTTCAGACATTTGAACGCCCACACAAATTTCTTATCGTATGTCCTATCCTTGCTGTCTGTGAGATACGTTTTCAGTTCTTTCATGGAAAAGTCATCAGGTATGTCTGTTAAATTTCTATTCCAAGTACTCGCATGAATGTGTTTTCGAAAAAAATCAGGTGTTACCATGTTACAAATCCTTGAAAATTCAGATCAAAACAAGCACTCGTCAATATGGCGTCCATCATGTACACTCCACACTTGCCCCTTGAAACTTCAAATCCCGCAAAATCACGCGTTCTCACAGAAGAATTTAGCGGAAGTCATGAAACCATGGAAAACAATGTATTGAAACACACCAGTGGGCCATCTTCTGTCCAACCTGTATTTCGTCGTGTGTGTGGTCTTTGTGAGGAATTAGTCACCCACTGTGAAAAGTTACCTTGATACTATTTTTGTGGGTTGGGGAATTGAAGACTCTAGTTTCTACCTTGGCCATCCATGTTTGCAACAGTTCATTACTTTAATGCTGTTGATTGAGAGCGTGTTCTAATTGTACTGTGTCTAAATTTTTTCAGTATCATGTCATGCTGTGTTTGTTTTGTTTGTGGCATGCTTTTATTGTGTCTGTCCAGCCCAGTAGCTCTTATTTCCTTGTTTTCCTCTATTCTCGGATTTTGTGTTACTACGATATGTTTGTTTGCTGTTCCCTTAAATTCTCTCAGACGCCTATAATTTGTTGAAAAATTTCCCTTCCTGAATTTCCCTGTTCTGTCCATGTGATAGCCTCTTCTAAAGTTGTAGGCCAATCTCTCTATTTGCCAAGGCACGAACGTATGCCCTGATGTCAAAACGCTCAGTTTCTCCCTGTCTAGGGACAGTGAATGCTCTATTATTGCTCTCCCTGAATCGCCTATTGAATGTTGTGTTTCGAAAGCTGTCTTAAAACTTCTAACTCGGCTTTTAACCTTTCCTCCTCATTTGCCTACAAAAATTACCTTTGTATGTATGATTTAATAGCCGCCCACATTGTCCCATTCCTATCTGCCGGTGAATTTAAAAATCTTTCTATTTCCCGCCTTAGAGCTCCTTTTGATGTTCTAGTGACCAACTTAACTATATCCCACAGTATGTCATGTATTCCTAGGTTAACAACATCTATCTCATCTATACATGCCCTAACCTCTGAAGAAATATTCCCGTCACCCAGCGGGCAAATCAACATTGAATCAATGTTGAATCAACGTTGATGGTCAACGTTGAAACTATGTTGATATGACGTTGACTATGAAAGTTGACTCAACGTTGAACCATCAAGGTTGAATCAACCTTGAGGTCTCAATGTTGAATCAACGTTGATGGTCAACGTTGAAACTATGTTGATATGACATTGACTATGAAAGTTGACTCAACGTTGAACCATCAAGGTTGAATCAACCTTGAGGTCTCAATGTTGAATCAACGTTGACGGTCAACGTTGAAACTATGTTGATATGACGTTGACTATGAAAGTTGAATCAACGTTGAACCATCAAGGTTGAATCAACCTTGAGGTATCAATGTTGAATCAACGTTGACGGTCAACGTTGAAACTATGTTGATATGACGTTGACTATGAAAGTTGACTCAACGTTGAACCATCAAGGTTGAATCAACCTTGAGGTCTCAATGTTGAATCAACGTTGACGGTCAACGTTGAAACTATGTTGATATGACATTGACTATGAAAGTTGAATCAACATTGAACCATCAAGGTTGAATCAACCTTGAGGTCTCAATGTTGAATCAACGTTGACAGTCAACATTGAAACTATGTTGATATGACGTTGACTATGAAAGTTGACTCAACGTTGAACCATCAAGGTTGAATCAAACTTGAACCATCAAGGTTGAAACATAAAAAAACACAAACAACAACTTACTTAACTATGAATATAATATATTATAAACAATGAACATACACTACATAAACTAACTACATGTAATACTATCATGTTGCATAAACTTTAACATTTGTCAAATACAGTTAAATTCTAAGAGATTCGTAGACAGTTAAGTTTTGAAGACGCAATGTCACAGTTTTACGAGTCCTTTTCTGTTAAACGTTCCTCCTGATAGTGTGGGGTTTTGAAGACGCAATGTCACCGTTTTCCATGTCCTTATCTGTTGAACGATCCTCCTGATAGTGTGGGGTTTTGAAGACGCAATGTCACCGTTTTCCATGTCCTTGTCACCGTTTTCCATGTCCTTATCTGTTGAATGATCCTCCTGATAGTGTGGCCTCACAAAGTATTGTTAATAAAGTACAGTTTTTGTACTGAAAAAGTGTACACACTGTCCACACTCACGTGTTGCATCAGTTCATGTTATCCGGAGTCTCGCACTTAATAACAGTCCCGCACTTCATTTACATTATACAAGTATGCAGGCACATACGGTAATTACTCATAAAAATTAAACAACAAATTAGCTTTGTTGTTTAATTTTAATTTTAAGAATACAAAAACAAAGGGTCACCAGTCTAATTTTTTTCTGACAGCTAACTTAAATTTCCAGAAAAAACAGGCATTTTTGGCTTTTTCAAGCTTTTTCTTCAACCTTGAGTAAAATTTTGTCAATTTGCCAAAAAGTAAGGCTGGTGACCCTATGTTTTTTTTTCTTTTTCTTAAAGATAACCTGTGGAAAGTTAAAAAAAAAACTGACGACCGCTTTTTTCACAAAATTAATTTTAATGAAAAAGGGGTAAAACAAGCATTTTATGAGGGGTAATTACCCTTACGCATACCTCTCTAGTGAGATAATCATTTAAAACTATTATCAAGGTTATGATTAAGGTTATAAAGTTAAGGTTGGCCCAATGTTGAGTTCCAGTTGATATGTCAACATTGACAAAGGGTTTACAAACACAGGTTGATTCAATGTTGAAATCCTGTTGATCTATCAACATTGAAAACTGATTGACAAAGAAAGGTAAAATCAATGTTGAGACCCTGTTGATCTATCAACATTGACACTTGGTTGACAAGAAAAGGTTGATTCTATGTTGAAATCCTGTTGATCTATCAACATTGAAAATTGATTGACAAAGAAAGGTTAAATCAATGTTGAGACCCTGTTGATTTATCAACATTGACAATTGGTTGACAAGAAAAGGTTGATTCAATGTTGAGATCTTGTTGATCTATCAATATTGATGGATCAACATCATCTCAACCTATCCTCAATGTTGAATCAACGTTGAGTGCCCGCTGGGCACATGTCATAAAACCACTTACCGCTTCCTGCAACCTGGAGTTCATCACCTGCCGTCGATGCTGTCCTTGTATGTCATGAGTCATAACTGGTAGAGCTTTTGCAAGTTGGGTCAACTAGGCAACACCAACCAGTTGTCCTCCTCGAGCCATTGTAATTAAGTTTTCTGTGCACACTTGTGGAGTACTGGACAAGCCCTCCAATATATGTACTGAACATACTAACCGAAAGAAGTTTTCACTCACAATCATTCACTTACGCTCACTTACACAAGTAAACTTTTCACTCTCACGATCGATCCCAGATTCATTGGTCTTAAACTTGTAAGTGCATGCCACAGAAGCCAAATCAACCGCAAGGATAAATCAATGTAACACTGATGGTCTCTCGTTCAACAAGTGACCTCGAGTCCATACAAACAGTGGCTTTTATACAAGTTTTCTTTATCTATCAGATCTTATGCCGATTCAGTGCTGCGAGCCCATGCGCAGGTTGCGTGGCAAAAGTTAATTATTTCTTATTACATCATTATGTTGCCAGGACTGTCTCTGGACGATCCCCACATCTATATTAAGAAGGGGCCACCACAGTGTATGTCTGCTATTATGAAAATTAATATAACTTTGAATATGTGAAGCACATTTTACATTTAATCTTTCTTAATCCTAAGAAATAAGAATAGAAATAAGGTATACTTACTGTATTTGAACACTATATCTTATCCATATTTTCCTTTTTTTTGATAGCATGCATTACATGAAAATGAATGTTCTGTTTTTGGTTGCAACTAGAAATATTTTACCAACTCTAACCCCCGTTTTCCTTTCATAGACCTACATTTTTTTGAGTTGTTCTTTTTGTACAAAAGATTCACTTTTTCTGTCTACCATCCTATGTAAGCATTTAGCAGCTACCTCATGGCAGCAATAAATATGGCCGACTGCTAGCATATGGACTGAAAATGTCTACATAAGTTTGAGTAGATATCAAGCCCTACCCACCCTGAGCTTCAGAGACAACTTGACACTAACCTCTTCACTATAGCCTATCTTCATTGTGTCAAGTTACCTCTGACCACATTTGATTGCCAGCACCGCCCGCCAATCAAATTTAAAGCCTGCCCTCAATGACTCATCGAACGATCTAGCCAATGAACGCGAACAAGTCAAAGCGCACTTTGTTCAAATCTGGACCAATCAAAAATAAGGCTAAATATCAGGGACTTTGTATGCCAAACAGAAGTGCAATTATATTTTAGTTTGAAATGCCATGGCATATATCCTTCCCTTAGCAAAATGAAAAGTTTGCAGCAATAATGCGGCAAATTTGCTGCAAACTAAAAGTTTGCGGGAGTTTGCAAGAAAAATTTTTATTGCAGCTAATTAGCAACAAAGTTGCAATAACAGCTTTAGTTTGCAGCAGGTTTGCAGGAAAAGTCTTTATGTTCTGGCAAATTAGCGACAATTTAGCAGCAAATTTGCAAGAACATATGAAGCTTGCAAGAAAGTATTCAAGTTCTTGCAAATTTGCTACATATTTTATTTTGCAAATTTGCAGTGAATTTGCGAGAAACTTTGCAGCAGGCTTGATATTTTGCTAAGGGTTGTTTACTGCCAAAACTCTTTCTCAGTGTATATATATATATATATATATATATATATATATATATATATATATATATATATATATTTTTTTTTTTTTTTTTTTTTATTAGATACATTAGTTACAGTATTATGTTGTACATGAAACTTGGTTATTGCGAGAGGCACTTGTATGCTATTGACAACTTTGCCATATCTTAATAAACAATGAAAGTGAAAGATTACTTTATGAGCATAGTACTATTGTATTGTACTCGAGTGACTATGAATTTAAGTTTTCCATGGAAATTCATTTTGACATTTTCTGTCCACGAAGTGTCATAGACTTACTATGAAGATGTATCATAAGATTGTATCAGAATTTACTTCTCATGAAAATTTTAAAGCAGTAACTTAGAACATTGTCTCTAACAGCTTTCTTTATTCAATTAAGAGCTCATACAAATATGTATGTGTAAAACATACATGTGTATTATAATATTTATGCTTGATCTTTACTTGTCTCAGTTGGTAATTTGACAAATGCATTTTATTGTTATATTTCTACTTTATTAGTATTATTGTATATAGAAGCATATACATATATTAAGTAATCTATTGACCAGAATTATGGTGAAATTCCCAACCTGGGATCAAATGAATTATTTGTTATCTTGCATTTTTCACCAATTGCTAGTATTTTATTATATAAAATTTGCAAGCATCATAATAGAAGCTGTTGATTGTGCTCTCTCCATGTGTATAATTTGTAATTTGCTGGTTGATCTTCATTGGTTATATGCCACACATTGTTGAAATTCCCATGCTACTTTTGTACATATGTGTAATAAAATGAATTGGCACAATCATCTAGCGTGTTCGGTTATGGTGAGTGTTAACATTCAAGTATTTCCTGAGAAACTTAAAAAACCAAAAATTAATCAAAGGGGTTCACAAAATTGAAAATTCCACAATAAATAAATACATTGTAAACAACATAATAAAATCCATTATATATATAAATTGTTACAAATATAATAAATTCTATTGCACCATCAAAAGACCAATATTTGCAATTACTCTGAAATTTGGGCTTCCATCAGACCACATGGACTTACATAGGGACCATTCCCAGACCCCATTGTACTAATTGTGGATCGATCTATCTTAGAGGAGATTCTCGCTAAATTGCTATCAACTTAAGTGGCTGAAATGTCTGTCATTCATGGGGGGCAATTAATTATCATTTAGCAGCTTCAGTAGGCATGCCATACATCTAAGCTGCTTCAGCTGAAAGCAATTTGGCGAGAAACCTCTTGGAGGTGGATTGATCCTGTTAGATCAATATAGGTATGGGAACCCAGTCATAGATGGCTACCGTCTGTAATACTCTCTTAAGAAATTGTTTAAAAAATACTGCACAAAATAAATAAATAAAGAAAAACACTTCAAAAAAAAACCTAACTCTTAATGGTGGAAGGGATTCATTAACCATTGGCAATTCTATTTTGTATAAAAATATCGGTCAGTCTTAAATGAGATATGCTTGCGCATGCGTACTCAGTTAGCTTGTGACATGCGGCTGGGTAGTCAGCCTGAAAATAGATGCGATCTATTTCTATCAGAATTATAATCTAAAACAAACGTAGTTTGTTTGCTTAAGTTGGAAACATTTTTGCAACGGAGTTGCAATCTTTTATGCGGCATATATATTGATCTGTAACGTAGTTACACATTGTAGGCTACGAATCATTTGTGTGCCAAACTTAATTTCAATATGGCGGCCGAAAGCACGTGTAGTGCTGTTTTACCGGGCCTTTCAAAACCCGCAATAGATACATGTAAGAATAGCGAGGACGTTAAAGCAAAGAAAGTAAAAACTAGAACAGGAAAGGGGAAACTAGACGACAAAGCAAAATCTAGTCATAACAGTGATGAATATTCAACTATAATGAAAAATATACAAGAAACTGTGCAGAGACAGGAAACGAACATTAACAGCGTCGTGGGACGCATAGATACTTTAGAGAAACAGTACCTGTATCACGATGAATATTGTGAGGAGAATTATGACTTTGATGAACAGTATGATGAAAGATTGGAGGATGAAACATGCCCGGAGGCAGGTACTAGTAGCACAAACAGATTTGATGATATGACGAAGAGATATAAATTAATAGAGTATACAGACGTGGAAGTTGACAGTGTGTTGGCGAGTAGTGTCAATGATTTGTTCACCAATGGGATAGTAGATCATTCAAAGTATACAGAACTTACCAAAGATGAAAATAACTCACGGCCAAAAAACTGTGAAAGTTTGGTGATAGTCAAAACCAATAAAATGGTATGGAACATTATTCCTCAATATGCCAAAACAAATGATAAGAAGTTACAGGATGTTCAAATGTCAGTTGTAAAAGCAGCTACGTTGATGACTAAAGGAAGAGACAAACTGGCTAAGTTAGAAACAGGAAATGATACGAGTGAAGGGCTTGGAAAACTCATTGATATGTTCAATGACAGTATTGCTTTGCTTGGTCATGCCAATACACAGATTAACTGTTTTAGAAAGGATTTGTTAAAACCAAACCTTAAGCCAGAGTACAAACCTTTGTGCAATCATAACATTCCGTGCACAACTTTTCTCTTTGGAGATGATATTACCAAATCTGCAAGGGAAGTGGAAGATTCTGCGAAAATGAGTTATAAAATGATGCAGAGTAGAATGGGCTTGGATTATAGAAACCGCCCATACCAAAGGGGCCCACGATTCAGGGGACGCATGAGAGGAAGGTACAATCGTGGCCGAGGAAGTTCTTCCCAGAGGGGTGCACATGCAGATTCAAAAAACTTCTCATGGCAAAGCAGCCAGTGGGATCAGAACAGATACTAGAGGTGAGACATAAATTTCAAGCTGGTAGATTGCATTTGTTTGTAGATGAATGGAGAAAATTGACCAGTGACCCATATATCTTGGATATAGTACAAAATTGTCATATAAATGTTGATACCAACATTGGATTTCAAAACTTAAATGATATGGTGAAATATAGGTTTAACACAGAAGAAACAATTATAATCAGGAAAGAAATTTCTAAACTACTTGATCTTGGTGTTATTAAGAAAGTTCAAAATGTACCGGGGCAGTTTTTATCTCCTATTTTTGTACGCCCTAAAAAGAATGGAGAATACAGAATGATATTAAATCTTAAGAAGCTGAATCAACACATTCCCTATGAACATTTTAAAATGGACACTTTTGAAAAGGCATTGACCTTAGTGACAAAAGGATGCTTCCTAGCATCAATTGATATAAAGCATGCATATTATAGTGTGAAAATAGCAGAAGAACAGCAAATTCTTTTTCGATTTGTTTGGGAAGGAAATATCTATCAATACACATGCCTTGCAAATGGCGTTTCTGAAGGGCCCAAAATATTTACGAAATTATTAAAGCCTGTATATGCAAAATTGAGAAGTCTTGGCCATTCTAGTTCAGGATTTATTGATGACAGTTTATTGTGTTCAGATAATTACCTTGAATGTGTTGAAAATATAAGATGCACAAAACATCTAATGGAAACACTTGGTTTTATAATCAATGCAGAAAAGTCTGTCCTTATTCCCCAACAATCATTGTTGTTTTTGGGAAATATAATTGATTCTGAAAGTATGACGGTGACTTTACCTAAAGATAAAATGGATCACATTGTACAGCAGTGTAAAATGCTTATCATTAAAACAGAAGCAAAAGTAAGACTAGTAGCTAAAGTGATTGGAATTATAGTTTCAACATTCTCAGCTGTTGAATATGGTAAACTCCATTATAGAGAACTTGAAAAGCAGAAGATAAGTGCTTTAAAAAGCAACAATGGAAATTATGATGCTATGATGCACATTACAATTAGTATGAAGCAAGAATTACAATGGTGGATGGAAAATGTCCACTTGCAAAGAAGGAAAATTGACAAAGGAAATGTTGACATTATATTGTATACTGATGCATCCAAATTAGGCTGGGGTGCTCATTTGGAGGGTCAAAAAATTGGTGGTAGATGGTTTCCAGAAGAAGCTAACCTTCATATAAATGCTTTAGAATTACTAGCAATATTATATGCATTGCAGTCTTTTACATTTAGATTTGAAAATAAACATGTAAAGATCATGAGTGATAATATTACAGCATGTGACTATATTCAGAATATGGGTGGAATTAAATCTTTTGATTGCAGTGACATAGCAAAAAAGATTTGGCATTGGTGTATCGAGAAAAATGTTTGGCTCACCTGTGTCCATGTGCCAGGGAAAGATAATGTAGATGCTGATGATGCTTCTAGGAAGTTTAATGAACGTTTAGAATGGAAGTTGAATGAGAATGTATTTCAAAAGATATGTGAAAAATTTGGAAATCCATTTATTGATCTTTTTGCCTCTAGATTAAATGCGCAAGTTGAAAGATATTGTTCATGGCAGGCAGACCCCTTTGCTTGGGGTATTAATGCATTTACTTATGATTGGGGAACACTGAATTATGTTTATCTGTTTCCACCTTTCAGTTTGCTGGGTCATTGTATCCAGAAGATTCGCAAAGACAAAGCCAGGGGTATTATAGTGGCTCCTGTATGGCCAACACAGATATGGTTTGCAAAGTTGATGGAATTACTTGTGGAAAACCCAATAGTCATTCAAAAGAAAAAAGGTCTGCTAACTTTACCAGGGAACAAGCTCCCAGTGGAACATCCTCTTATGGACAAGTTGAAACTCATTGTATGCAAAGTATCAGGGAACAGTTTAGAGAACGAGGCCTTTCTGAGCAATCAACCCACATACTTATGTCATCTTGGCGTACAGGGACAAAGAAACAATACAACGTGTTCATTAAACGCTGGTTCAAATACTGTGGTGAAAGGAAAATTAATTCAATTTCACCACATGTGGAAGAGGTGATAGAATTTCTTACAAAACAGTTTAATGATGGCTTAGCTTATGACAGTTTAAATACAGCAAGAGGTGCTATTTCATCAATGGGTATTCAAATTGATGGAGTTTCAGCAGGGAGTCATCCATTGGTGATAAGATATATGAAAGGCATTTATAATTTGAGGCCACCAAGACAACGTTATGCTCAAATTTGGGATGTTAATAAAGTTCTGGTTTTCTTAAGGAAACTTTCACCAGTAAAGCACTTGACTTTGAAGGATCTGACTTTAAAACTTACAATGCTCATGGCATTAATTAATGCCACACGTGTACAAACATTGCATTTAATTTCTGTTGTTGATATGAAAAAGTTGAGTTCAGAGTTTGTGTTTCAGTTATGTGGTTTACTGAAGCAAAGTAGACCAGGTTGTAATTCATCACATATTGTGTTTAAAGCTTACCCTCCAGATAGGAGGTTGTGTGTTTATACTGTTTTAAAAGAGTATATAGCTCGTACAAAGACATTGCGTAGGCATAATGTTGATAAAAATTTGCTTATAAGTTATATGAAACCTTATAAACCTGTTCAAAGAGATACGATTTCTAGATGGATCAAAGTTGTAATGACAAAATCGGGAATAGACACTACTTTATTTGGTGCTCACAGTGTGAGAGCTGCTGCTGTTTCAAAGGCAAAAATGAATTCTGTGCCAGTGACAGATATTTTGAACAAAGCTGGTTGGAGTACTGAAAAAACATTTGCAAAATTCTATGAGAAACAAATCGAGGATAAAGCTACCACATTTGAATATGGAGTTTTAAAAAGGAAGTAATGAGCATATTCATATACTAGTATATACTGGCATGTATAGGTTTACATGAGTATCTGTTGATGATTTGTTGAAACTGTTCTAAACGATATTTTAAGCTGAAATAAAGGCCATTGAATACTGGTTTATTGATGTTTGTCACATTTTACTTTAAAGTCTCATTTAAGACTGACCGATATTTTTATACGAAATAGAATTTAAAATTAAACGAGACTTACCTTGGTTAAGTCGATGTTTGATTGTAATTCTGTGAGTGTAAAAATGAGGGAGGGCTTACATTGTAAATGCCACCCTCCCCACCCAGCTTACTCAGTAATATAAATTCCAATGTAATCAGCTCACAGATATAAATATATATATATATATATATATATATATATATATATATATATATATATATATATATATATATTTCATAATACTACTAATAGATAAATAAATAAAAATGTTCTTTAA
The DNA here is from genome assembly GCF_051362555.1 of Lingula anatina. NCBI lineage: Eukaryota > Metazoa > Brachiopoda > Lingulata > Lingulida > Lingulidae > Lingula > Lingula anatina. The sequence goes on along the minus strand of NC_141769.1, from coordinate 22,976,255 downwards.
AAAAAAAATGTGAAAACATCAAGCTTTAAAGGCTGAGTACGCATGCGCAAGCATATCTCATTTAAGCCCTCCCTCATTTTTACACTCACAGAATTACAATCAAACATCGACTTAACCAAGGTAAGTCTCGTTTAATTTTAAATTATGGGAAAATCATCGTTCACTCCTTCAAAAATGAAGAGTTGTTATTCCTTAAAGTATGAATTTGCAATCCTTATTTAAAAGCAAAAACAGAAAACTCGCGCTTAAGCCAAGATGAAAATCCCTTTTTTTTTCCAAAACAAACGAAACAAACGAAAAATTGTTTTTGGTCATATTTATAATTTATTTAGAGATTGTCATGTCAATGTAGGTTATTATTACCACTAGAAGTAAGATATCTGCAGTTAAAATATTGTATTTAAAGTGAACGTATATCAGTGACAAAAATCAACTTATCAAAAAATAAAACAAGTTTATTCAAATCCCAATATGGATTGGTACATGTATGTGACTTGTCAGTGAAAAAAAATTTAATACATTATTTGTTAAAATAGAAGACTGTCCTTTTTTTAAGAATAATCTCTCTGTTCATTGTCTAAAAAAGATATACCCATCAAGTAGTGTACCAGTATACTAATCATCATAGTGTGCAAATAATTGCAACAAATATAATTGTTGCTAAGTATAACAATATTGATATGTTTTCTGTTGATGGTATTATTTTATAAATATTATACACGGAGCTCAAATGTAAATATAAAATAAAGCAATAGCAAATAACAATTTTACACTGGTCTTTCATTAATTCATTGTTAATTTTCTATTTTTTTTTCATTAAAGAACCTAATTTTCATATCAGTTGGCTTCATCTAATAAAAAACCCTTTACAATGAAGAATGATAAAAACATAACATCATGGCAAATCATAATTGTCATAAATTAATTTTCATTTCTCCTTTTATTCCAATGCTAGTGCACTCTTTCTTTACAAGTGTGCGCGAAAAGCAAAACAAGGTAGGGTGTAATACATGAAATTATACAAAGTTTTTTTTTTTTGCACGTGGTCGTGAATAGTGTAAAATGAGACGGAAAGAGACAATTACTGTCATAAAGATGGAAAGGGCACTTGCCGGTGTTCGACGAGAGACGAGAAATAGAAGGATGGGCAATCAGAATTAAAAAGGAGAAGCATATATCATATATGATAATTATAAAGGCTGAAATGTTTTCATACCGTAAGTTTTTATAAAGGCCAAGCTGGACGTACATGTAGGTTTTCATCGGACTGTGAGTAGATGTTGTTTCTCACTGGCCGCTAGGTGGTACAACGGCTATACTGTCAGTGACATCTACTCACATCAGCCAGATGAAGACCTACGTACAGATTGGTCGTAAGCTTATGCTTTATAATTATCGTATTTGATCCAATTACCAAGCTATTGGACATTTCTGCTGAGATACATGTAAGTATGTACGTAGCAAAATAGTTGATTCTAATTAATGAGAAATTGATTTTCCATCGCTTTAAGCTGCCTTATTTGATTGAATAAAGGCTTCTCTTCCATTACTTTACCTCCCAAAATTTTTTGTCAGCTGTTTCATGCACATCAAAGTTACAATAATGGATTCTTCCAACAGCAATAACTAAACATCATGTATAATAGAGTAGCCCGAAGCGAGGTTAGGCCCCTGCGAGTCCTCAATAACCCTGAATTAAACTATTGAGTGATACAAACAGTGAGGTGTAATAAAGTAAGAAAAAAAAAGTAAATTTCAGCTCTTACGTACCGCACTACACATGCGAGTCAGCGCGGTTTACATTCGATGGTCATTTCCCTGATATAGTCTGGGTGTTAACGCTCTCGTCTCCTGAGAGACTGAGGATCAGCCCAGCTACCATATGAGGCTCTGAAAGCTAGCAAATGAACAAAATCTTTCACTGCTAGACCAGAAACATTGCCGAGGTGTGTACAAATTATATTAATTGGAGAGGCAGAATGGTGGTGTGCAGTTGAAAAGAGAACAGGACATCAAAAATTAGTGAACATCAGAGACGGTAAATCAACAGCGAGTAAGTACGAGAAAACACAGATATAAGGGAACCTATCCTATAAAAAAAAAAGAAAAAAATGGGTATTGATCCCAGAGAATAGTATTGTCAAGTCTTAGAGTCTATGTATGTAAAAATCAAACGACGGGGACACTCCTGACCTTTATTTGCCATTTCTATGGAAGTAACAGAGTGAGGGGAGCGGGGGATTATTGCATTCCTAGGCAGAGGTTATTATAACATCATCTGTCTCATACCCTGATGAAGACCGGCTTGTGAGACATTGAAACATTGAAGTGGTTATAATTCTATTTTTAGCTCTTGTTTGAAGAATCTGTTATTGTAACTTTCTGCATCACTTCACTGTTACTGCAAAATTCACCCCAGAAGTAAGTTTTTGTCATCTGTTTCATTCTTCCCTCAGACATCGTGATCGTCATTCATTTTAGTGTATAATGTAGGTATACATTTATCTGATTTTGATTATTTGCAGTAGTGTCATGTTTCAGTTTTGTTTATTACAGAACCAATATTGTATTTAATTATGTTTCTAAAAAGTACCATATTATGGCTTATTTACTGTTTTATTTCTAGGAAAGACATAAGGTACTTTAGCTTTAAATTTTGTGTGTATGCAGAGGCCAGTGAAGTGTCAGTTTCTGTATTCCTCGCACCGACAGTATTTTCAGTATTTTTTCCCAGTATAATTTTTGTCTTTCCCGATTAGTTTGTATACTTTGGAGCATTTTAGCTGTCAAAGGAGGTAGCGTTAATATATCACTAGAGTTTTCTTCTTTGTACTTGTCATCGCATATCATTTAGTCAAAAACCATTCGTACGGTCATCAGAAGTGTAGCCTACTGTCCCAATGTCACGCCACTGCTGGAGGATAGCCTCCGCAGATTTCCCTACGCTTGCCGATTTTGTGGCACTTGTGTCCATGTACTGCCGATCTTGTACTCAATGTCATCTCTGCATCTTTGTTTTGTTCTTCCTTTGACTCTTCTTGATATCCATTCTGTTGTTTTTCTGGTTTTTCTGGTCTACTTTTTGGTGTTTATTCGAATTCTAGCAAGATGTCCTGACCATCAAAATTTTGCAGTTTTTGCTATGCTAATCGTGTCTTCCACCTGTTTGATCTTATAACTTCATTCTCGATTGAGCATCGATCTTTCCGTGTTCCTCTGGGCCAAGGCCAGCCTTTCTCTCTGATGTGAGGGACTATATCTCCGATCCGTACGTCACTGTGGTATGATTACTGTATCCATGATCTTCTTCTTCAAGCACGTGGGCATTTTTTAACTTTTTCAAAAAGGGGATACTGCTTAAAGCGTCTCCAGCCTGCAGTTATGCGTTGGTAGATTTTTCAGGTCATCTCTTTTCCTGGTGCCAATAGCCTTCCCCAAAACTTGTATTCTTTGACTTCTTCCAGTTGTTCTCGGGTATTGTTCCATTTCTCTTTTTTTCCTCTGACAATTTGTGAGACATGATCTTTGTTTTTCTTTTTGATCTTTTACATCCAGTCTCTCTTTCTTTGTTTTCAGGACGTCGAGCATATTCTTGAGTTGATGCTCACTTTCAGCCCACTTTCTGTAAATAGAATTGGCAGACATCATCATCCTGTTAAGCAGAAAGTGACCATCAACCCAAGAAACATCCAAACTTTTAGTATTTACCCTGATATAAAATAGGAATGGAATCTTTAAGAGAGATTGAATGTCTTCAATGTCTTACTTTCAAGTTCAAACATCAAGGGTTTGAAGACATGCAGGTCGGCTAGAGGGAGAGGGAAGTCTACTTTTTATTTGTTTTCAGGGGATAGCGCGAACGCAGTCCCCCACAATCAAAAATTACGCACCCGAGTTACCCCTATTTGGGGTAATCGCAAGGGTCAGCCAAACCGGAGTGCAATGGTAAGGCCTCGCCCTGGAAGAACCGCCTTAATGATCACGGTTAACTTCTGTGCCAGGTAAGTATGCTGAGGAGTATTTTGTCTCACATTATATTTGCCATGCTAATTCCGACGTCAGCAAGCCGATTTGTCGGAATATCAGCGTCGGCACTTAGGTTAATAAATATGGATCGTTATTGATAATGCATTATGGGCAAATTTATTTCAAAAAAATTATTGTAATAATATTTTGATAATTTTAGATAGGTGTATGAAAATCGCATTATTTTCAAAGTAATGAATTTACATTAAATTTGTAGCTTTTAACGACCACTTCCGGTTGTGTGTATGTTGTGGCCTCGTTTTGAAAATGTCAGCAAAATGCCCTAGATTTATGTAGGTCACTCAGCATAAGGGATGAGGGTAAGGCGACCATGTTTAATAAATGCTTCTTGTAAAGAAAACCTAGGTTTTTAAAAGAGCAGTGGTTGCCGTTTATTACAATGGATGCCTGATGCCTGGCCAACCCTAACCACTACTAAAGACAAAAATTCCATCGACCATCGGCTTCCAATCGAGGAGCACTCGGTGAAGCAAACTACAGTGTAGAACACAGCGCAGATATATTGGTTTAGGCCTAAATACACGACGTCCGTGCTCGTTAGGCTATCTCACCTAATTTGAAGTGATTGATAAGTTACTAAGACATCGCTGAAGACATAAGATAAATGTCTGACCTGACCAATAAAGAAATTCCAACCCAAAACAAAGAGTTTGACCTCATTCCGATAATAAATGCACTGTGCACAGTGTTTTATACTCCGTTTATAGCATCCGTAATGGGTTGGATAGTAATTCAAAGAGCAGACTCTTGCACAGAAAGATATCTGTGGTCTAATAAAAGAAACTCGTCTAGGCCTAGTGTAAATACGAATTCCTTCTTTCTCTGGTAGAAAAGCTTAATTACTACGGCCTATGCCACTTAAAGCTTGGCACCAATAAAAGAAATTGGAAGTTGTACGGATTTGACCTGATAATGACTGCGCTGCAGCGTAGCCTCCTACTCTTTACAGAGTACCAAGGTGCATCTCATGAGGTTGTTACGGGGTGGAGCCAAAATAGGAGCTTCTTCCGACGGTTGACCGACATTGCACTAAGATGTTTTGTAATAACGTTATTATGTCCAAGTCTAGAGTGAACTTTGCGCGGTGGATAGGCCCATAGCTTGTAGTCGTTATGCATAGGCTAAATATTTATTTTCCAATTTTCTAAATTTGACGATTTCGTCAATTTGAATAATCTTACTAGTGCATTAATGACAGCAGTAGGCCTATGCCAACTAAACTTTTAGCGTTTAAGGCTCGATAACTCGAAGACGTCGCAATTTGCAATTTACGCAGTACATACCAAGACGAGAGATGTGATGCTTCGTCGTCAGAATTATCAGTGAAATGTAGAATTATTACTCCTGTTAACTTGTAATAAACATCCGTCTGACTTTGATTATGTTCTGGAACAGCCTCGTCGTCAGAAATATCAATGAAAAGTAGAAGTAGGCCTATTACTCCCGTGGACTTGTAACAAAGATCCGTGTGACTTTTATTATATTCCGAAACTGTCTCGTCGTCAGAAATATTAAAAAAGTACATCTATTTCCCCTTGGACTTTTAAAATATATTTGCCTGAATTTGACTTTTGTTTCCAGTCCGACACTCCTTCTTCATCAGAAATGTCACTGAAAAGTAAAGGTTTCGCCTTGGGGCCTTTGTTCCGCAGCAGTCCCAGCTAGGTGTGGCCAAGTCGAGTCGTACATGGCAGTGTCGACGGTTGATTGAATACTGTTCAAGCGAGTTGAATTGGCCTTCAACAACAAGTATTTAACACATTTGACCAAATTAGTCAATCATAACGTAAGAATTTAGCAAAAGGTTGTCAGCGGACGTGGACGAGTTTATTCAATATAACATCTCTAGCGATCTCTAGATAGCAGGAACACTTCATTCGGTTTTAGGGGTGTTTTAGGATGAAATAACAGTATTTTTTTGGTATGCATGTGAAATGATACACTGTCACCCTTTTGCGTTGTATGCTTTGAACAGCTTTCGCAGACGCTCGAAGTGTTCTGGTGACAGTGTATTATCCCGCGAGTATCATCTCTTGTTTCCAGGCTATTATTTGCGACGAGTCACCCCGACGCAATTGCCTGTGCGTATGCGTAATTCATCGTTTACAGTGTCTCTAGTGTTATTAATCATGATGACAAGTTTTGGTTGTTAGTCATAATAGCTTGTAACAAAAATTTGAAGCTTATGAAAAATTGCGTCACTCGGTATTTGATAGAAAGGATTAAACTGAAACCATGAGTTCTCGGCGTCTCAAAAACCTGATTATTGTGTTTTTTCATGGGGATTTTCACGTGAAGAATGCTCTTTATACAGGTTATTTTTTCATCAAAGAGAAAAAATTACACTGATGATTTTTTTATGAAATCACGTTTTAAAAATTAAAAAAAAATCATTTATTCACTGAAATTTTCTGATTAAATTCAACTGTGTATTGTTTTAACAATAGTTTTAAAATAATCATAAGTTAAGCCTTTTTCACAATCTACACATGCAAGAGACACAGCATTCAGTCACACCGCCAACTTCCTCATTGTTTGTTATTATGCAGTGCAATGTATCAGTAATAGTATCAGTTCACAATAACATGCTTCGCTTATTGAGTGGCGATATTGTTTGCAATAATTAAATGTCTTACAACTTCAATAAGTTACAAATAATATTTTGTTTGACATTTATTTGTTCAAATATCAGTATTGTAATTGTGACATTACCATAAATTTAAATAATCTCTTTATTAACTACATCATTATGCGTGACGTGGCGTCGTCATTTTATGCCGCGATCTATCATTAGTAGAGTTCAAGGCGGTGCTTCCGTCTACGCAAAAATTGTGTTGCTATTGCAAAGGCCTCCAGAGAGCATGGGGTGCAACTGCCATTGCAAATAAAGCTAGATCGTTATGTTTGTGTGCGGTCGCAATTTGTCGAGGCCAGAACAGCTTTAATTGCTGTTACGTATAGTTACTACCAGTTATAATGCTTCGCAATTAGAAAATGAATTATTTTGAGTAAGTCTCGAGGTGATTTCCAGGCTCTTTTCAAATGGATGATATGTTAAACAATAATCGAGGAATAGAAGACGAAGGCCTTGGAATGCACATATGCCGACATGTGCTATTTAATTAAGACGCAAAAGACTGAACGAAGATAAGTTGCGTTGCAGCGTTTTAATAAAGTATTAAATGTTATACAGTAACCACGGATAAGCTTAGGCACTCCATCCAAACTGTAAGTTGTTATTTAATTCCTTTGGCTGCCAACTCCTCCTTTACCCGTGAAAAGTACGTTGGGTCAGGGTATCCATACCTACAACAAAAATTAACACATCTAGAAGTAATGAAGACGATATTATTTCAGCGTTAGTTTCTAAAATGTATCCATAATTGCTAACACATGCGAACATGCTTGTGATATTCATTAATTATTACATTTTCCAAGTATTTTAGATGCTTCACAAATAAATGGATTAAACTTGATTTTGCTGAAAAGCAGTGTTCTTTATCATGGCATTGTGTACTTCTTGCTAGTGAGGATGATAGAGTTTGAATTGAGAACAGAGCTACAGAAGTAAAGGCCACAGAAGTTCACAACTTACTCTGCAATCAACAAACAAGTGAAAGACTACAATCAGCAGAGGCAAACCTGGCCATAGCATATTTAGAAGCCAACCAAGACTATATTCAGAAGAATATGGATGAAATTAAACACGAGAGTAAAGGAGACAATATCTCTTCAGCATGGAAAACCATTAACAACATTACAGGTAGAAAAAGAGCAAATGAGTGTCAAGTAAAAGGCACATCTCAACAGGAGAGACTTGACAACTGGCACAAAACCTTTGAAAATCTCCTAGGAAATCCACCAGTAGTTTCTGCTGAAGACGAAGAGATTCAACAAACCTTTGATGAGCTTCCAATTCGAACAGATAGCTTTGGTGAAGAAAAATTGAGGGGAGCTAAAGATCAGCTTAAAAATGGAAAGAGCTATGGGGCAGATGAAATACCAGGAGAGGTTATTTTTTATCGTCACACAGAAGCAGCAGCAAATAGATTTCTGCTCTAGGTACCCACACATGGCTCATTGAGCACACGAATCAAAACTTACGTCCAGGTTCTCCTTGAGGACACTGGCTTGGAGCATATAAATGAGCTTGCCAGTATCATGGAGGACTGTAGGGCCTGGAAGTCTACTTATGCTGTCACCTAATTAATGATGTTGACGGTCGTCTGCGGTCGATATGATTAATGGATTGTTTGTGTACTTTGGGTAGCACATAGCACCTGGCAGTAGAGAGTCGAGTCAAATTTAAATAACAAGAGCAACACCTTTACCAAACCCAGATATGATCCACAGACTAAAACATACTAAATGATAACACAGAATTATTTTTGTCTGAATCCATTTCAGAACAGCTAGAAGCTTACCCGCACAAATAATTACAAATCATTTCAACTTACTTTGATACCCCTCCCGTGCGGCTAGTTTTTTGGTGCACGTCATTCCACACTACGACATTGTCCTGTCCGGTCGTGACGGACCGACCGATGGTGAATAGAAGCTTGGCCTTAAAGGCTCTGTCTAATAGTTTAAGAATCTCCCTGCCTTCTGCATTATTGGGCAGAAACGCTCTGCGTTTTGTACCTTTGTACGGCTCGCCTGGATTAGGATGCTCCTCCTGGCAGTAGAACAGAGTTATAAGTTATGAGGTAAAGAAACTTACATATGCTAACATTGTTTTTTCCATCACGACAATCGCTTATCAAATGTACATATTAGTACCAAAAATTCGTTCAAGATCTGACTGCCTTTGAATTTGCTCATTCATTTCTTGTGTCGAATATAATGCAATTGCACAAGTAAAAAAGCACCAAAAATGAAATGAATTCGGTTACCTTCTGCTTCCCCGAAGGAAAATCGTAATCGATGACAATCGTGTCTGAGCCCTCGTAGCCTGGAAGAGACTCGCGTTCATAGCTGACACTCATGGTTCCTTTTGGTTGGTTCCCTCTTTGTTCGCCCAGTAGATCACCGCAGATCGGGCACTTGTTCTGGATCTTGAGGGCTCGGGACAAGCACTCCTTTAATTTGATGTACAGATTTAAGATCTGTATAAACCTGTTTATCTCAATAACATTAAAATCCCTCTAATTAATGCACTTCATCTAAAAAAATGTCATAGTGACGTGGTTCGTTGTGTTCTATGGAAGCAATCGTCACATTTTATAAATATTTTAGTTTCATTTCCATTGATGTAAAACTTTATACTAAGATCTGATATCTACCTTGCAAAAACTGTGTCCACATCGTTTCAGATCTTGTCTCTCTGTAAATGTATCCATGCAAATTGGGCACACAGCTTCGTCTTCATGGTCTTCAAACGGAGACAAATCAGTACCCCAATCGTATGCTGAAAAGTTCGTATTTTGTTTTTGTCATCATATCATGATAGAATAATTTCATTTTTAGTCTGCTTACAATGTATGAGTAAACATTAATGAAAGCGATCTGTCGATCTGCGAACTGCTTATACTTTTTATGTACATTTGTAGTGGAGTTAACCATTACACATTGCACTATATCAAAAGCACCGCTTTCGAAGGATTGATAGAAATTACCAGACTCTGTGTCATGGGTCTCACGGGATGCCGTCTCAAACTGGTCAGTAGGATCGCACAGAGGAGAACTGTATACGTCATCTGCTTGGTACAAAGCTCCACGCTGATATACAACACCAGAATCTTCATCGTCATATTTCCTTGCACTGTATTTGGCCGTGGAGGTGTCATAACCTACTGCGCCTGCGCCGTTGTCATGCCATCCCAGCGGCGTTGCTTCTGCTCCTCCAAACGTTGACTGCTTTACTTTCATGTCATCAGAGAAATCATCGTCCTGCTCGAATATTTTGCTATAGATAGAGATTGTTTCTTGACCAGTGTCAACCATTCGGATTTGTCGAAGTGTGTTCCGTTCTTGTTCGACTTTCCTTTTCAGGGCTCGCTTCATTGCCGCTGCCCCCTCGTGTTTCGGGACGCCATAAATGCCTGCGACAGATAGTTCTTTATATAATTCGAGCTGACCAAAACCCAAAATTAATTCAAATAAAGAGTAAAATCAACTTACAAACTTTAAAACAATTTTTAATCCATCTAGTGTAAAATAACCCAAAATGTGATGTAATTTTGGATCAGTGGCACGTGCAAACAAGAAAAAATGAAATAATTTCTTCCTCATTTTTGTGCAAAACATCACCTAACATTTAATAAATTTATTAGAACATCATTTTTAAATTGGTCTCATTTGTTGATTTAATCGCCGCACCGTAACGAACGATTTGAATTTGTGAAAGTCTAAAGTGAGAATTTTTTATAAAGAAATCGACTCATTCGATAAGTGATAAACGGAGTTGATATGGGACAACTCACCAGTACTGATGGCAGGTATTGCGACACTGTGAAGATGAAGGTTACCGCATTCAACAACGATATTTTTCACAGTTTCCTCCAGAAGGTCTTTATAACCAGGCATTCGCACATGGGGTCCCACAGCATGGAGCACATAACGACAAGGTAGACGGCCGGCTCCAGTGGTCACTACGTTCCCAGTGGGGATACGTCCACCATACGCTCGGCGCAGTTCAGCGGATTCTTCTCTCAAGCTGGGCCCAGCGGCGTCGGCGATAGCTTTGGCTACTCCTCCGCTGTGATGAAGTTCTTCATTGGCCGCGTTGACGATAGAGTCCACTCGCTGTTTGGTGATATCTCCTCTATGAAATGTTAGTTCAGCACCATTGTTGAAGTAAAACACAAACGGAGATGTTTTCGTTTGATTTTGTGCAGTCTCTTTGATTATAAGCGATCTGTTGATCGCCTTATATAGAGGTGATGGCTCTTCGGTAGGTATCGGCCTGCTGCTGGCGGTCTTCCGTAAGCTCGGTGTGTATGCTGCTGTTGGGCTGGTAGCTTTGTATAGTGCTTTGCTGATTGCTTTAGGTTGCCGAGACAACGATTGCTTTTCGTAATTTTTTAGTGCAATGGCCTCACCAGAAAATTGCTTTGACGCCGACCCTATAGGCTTATCAGGCTTTAAAGTCTTTAAAGCTGAATTTCTCGAAGAGAGAAACTTTTTAACGATAGCATCCATGTGGATTCTATCACCAATGATTTCTAAATGTCTTGGTGAATTTTTAATAGGCCTTATTATAACCTGCGAATATGCTTTTTTAATTTTGTTCAACGTGCTAGGTTTTTCGACGGAGCAAATCACATGTGAAAGTTTACTGTGCACTCTGGCGCGTAAGTTTGTCAAGCGGCCCAGTCCATCGTCACTGTCATGTTTACTTTTACCAACAGCATGCACCCTTCCCCTATTCCAAAAGAGGACTACGGTACATTCTTCTTCAATAGCGCGAACAGCCCCCTTCTGGCGGATTCGCAAGTATTCAAACTCCATAAATCTCATTGAAAGTGTACTTTCGTTTTGCATTGTTGTTCGTCTATTCATGTTGAGACGGAATGAGTTTTCTGTGCAGTCGCCCCAGCAATAAAATATACAATTTGCTCAGTTTTGATTGATCTAGTAGCGAAGAATAAACTTAGTTAAGAAAATAAAATATTCCAACACACCAATTACAAATGTATCTCTTTTTTTTTCAATTCCCATGGAATTTATAAATCGACACCCTTTGTTTTTCTGCATGACACACAAGAAACAAAAAGTACGTCTTCGTGTGCAGCGTGGTGATACTGGAAGGTACAGTGTACTTGGCTTTCTAAAAACCCTACTTGCATTAGCAATCCACTGGACCACCAACTTGAAACGCTTCTGAAAATCTTGCACTGCTTAATGAAAACATAACAGGGATCAAGGGTAGAAGCCCGGGAAGATGTCCGTGCCAAGTCTACAGCATCTTGAGCTTCAGAGATAACTTGAAACAAATCTCTACTATATATAGCCTGGCATTGTCGTTTCAAGTATGTATAGGCCTACTTTGGAATACTTACAGCTGTCTAGAAGATTTATCTAGAATAAATGAAGCGAGCGTTTGTCCTAGTCCAGTGTATTCATTGGGGAATTCCCCAACCGAATTCAGTATAGAGGGCGCTTGGTTAAAGACGAACAAGAAGGCGTAAAGTTTGTGCTGTTTTTGATTCAGAAAATCCTGCATATTCATAGTATGTGAAAGTAAAAAAAAAATCAAGAGCTGGCGCGTATGAGTATAAAACTGTTTCTCACTGGTTCGTTTTTCACACAAAAAAAAAATAAATAAATAAATAAATAAATAAATAAATAAATAACCAGGGTGTTACATCTAAAACAATAAAAACTGCTCAAAGCCAGTAATCTGGGTTTAATTTTACTGCTGGGGCATTTTGAAAGAATTTGAATATAAATGCTTCTTATGTACACATTTCAGTAACTTGTAAATAAAGATCCTCTGTTAGAAAATGGTGAGTGTCAAATAAAAAGGGCGCCAACTCCATCCTTCTGCCTTCCCCCATGAATTTAATTGGACTAACACTCATGAAAGAGATGTCACTTCTTCATCAGTTCTCGGTGACCAGGGAGTGGATGCCAGACGGTAAGGATACGGATGTTTTAGTTTCAACCGATTGAGCATATAAAATTCTAGACTTATTTATGTTAGGCATTTGACGATAACTAACTTGTGTCTCAATTTCTTCCTCAATATTTCCTTCAGCATTTGACATCTCTTGGAAAGGAAAAAAAAAGTAGTTTCACCGTAAGTTAAATATATTTTTAACACCCTTAGTAGTATTAGTAGTGGGAGTCGAAGTTTTGCCTGGGAAATAGTCAACAGAGGAAATGCTGTGGTATAATCCGTATAGAATTCTCGCTATTGGCATATTGTTCTTTAGTAAGCGGTTGGACTTCGAATTTTAATTTAAAAAGATCGTAAGATCGTAGGTACCGTGATAGGCCGACGTCAATTTCCGCGGCAAAGGTACTGTATGCGGTATTCTTTGGGAATGCAGCAAGGTATTCTAATATAAATAATATGAATAATGTGAGTTTTATGGAAAATCACTAGTGCAGAAAAATCACTTAAAAGCTTGTTTTGACTTTTTTATTGCAAGACAAAAGTGATGAGCTCAAAAGGTCATTTTGGGGTTATAAAAGTTTACTCAAATATTTTAGCGATAGTGAAATTTTATTCGTGTCTTTTTGTACATTTTAAAGATTAAAATCCTTTATGCCCTAAAGAGAAATTGTAAAATTTATAAAGATATAAAAGTAACCTCAATCTTTTGGTCTTGTGAGTGAACTAATTCTTTTATACAATGAAATGATAAATGGTCAAGATCACATTGATAAGTTAATAATTTCCCTAATGTCAATTTGAATTTTAAATTTTTGAGTACCTCAGTCATCAGTTTGAGCCCAGCAAATGAAATTATTTCACTCTCTTTCAACTACTAAACAATTTTTGAAAAATTAAGCTAAGAGCATGCAGTACGCATTAGACCTTTATAAAGAGAAATTTTGGAAAATTCAGCAGCTTTCCCTTTATCAGCAATTTTTACCCTCATCCAAAACCGCTGAGATAAGTCCAATATGTAAACTCGTGTCTAAATTTAAAATTTCAAATTTTAGCGGTCACGATTGAAATTCGTCAGTCTTCCATTACGAGAGGGACTCTAGAAATAGAAAATTGATTTCTATTAACTCCGCCAAGGAGGTACATTTGTTTGTAATTTTGTAATGGTTTACTGTACATAAAAAAAAACAGTAGTAGGCCTTGCACAGAGCTCTACCTGAACGTCACCTAATGGTCATTTTCTAATTTTATGCCATGTACTTTTTTACTTGATTTTTGTTAAAAAGATAACTCGAAGAGTCGTATTGGGTTCCATGTACAACATAAAACCAGCGACATGCAGGGCTGAGATTGTAGATTTAGTCCAGTTTTTTTTCCATTCGTTTTCTGTTTGGACGTTTTATGAATAAAGTGCTCGCAAATTGCGCCCCCTTTTTAATTGTTGTGAGGCTCCCTCCCGTCCTCCTGACACTTGTCTTCAAGACTTGCCTACCACCTATAGAAAATACGTTGGAAGAACATGGACAAAAATGTTCATTTACAGAAATTGGGGAAAAAGAAACAAAAGTAAATACTTCCCTCCCCCGGTACTTTTCTTTTTCTTTTCTTTCTTAATCACATCAGTTTTCAGGAAGCAGAGAAAAAGGTAATAGGCCCTGTGTCCTCTTCTTTAAACCAACTGTGTATTTAGATAAGGCTTTAAAATATACAGTGTCATGGACCGAGGTCTTAGGCTTCGTTCACATGCAATGTCTATTTTCTAAATTCTATTTTCTATTTTCGGTATGTCTTATGATCACGGTCTGTGGCCTGAATATCCCGCGGCGTAATTACTGGCAGCGCGAGCCAGTTATATAAGTTACTATAAGCTAAGATCTAATAAACTGTTTATTAGATCTTAGCTATAAGTAACTGGCTCGCGCTGCCAGTAATTACGCGGCGGGATATTCAGGCCACAGACCGTGATCATAAGATAGCGCAAATAGAAAATAGAAATTAGAAAATAGACAATGCATGTGAACGAAGCCTTAGTAGTCATGTGTCTCGCTTCCTTTGTCGAAGTTTTGTTTTTCCTGAAAGCCCCCCTCCCTTTCTCTCTCTCTCTCTTTCTCTCTAGTACACGCCTAATATACAAAACAAACAAAAAATATGCTGTAATAGATTGTACTATTTGTTAATTTCGCTATTGATCAGTATTTCACACGATATAATAACATCTACGACATAACACATTAAACATAATTGATAAAGACGACGCAGAATTTACAAAATGCACCTAATAAAATTACTGGTTGCAGTGCTTCATAGCAGTTTACGTTTGTCTATTTCAATTTGGATACCATGTATTGGCAAAAATTATATATATTACTAAGGAACTTAAAGTTTAATTGATATGTTTAATGTAGCACAACTTACGAAGTACAACTCCCATGATGCACAGTTCACTTCCTTCTACCAGTATCTCAATTTGCTAATAATTATCTATTTCACAACGTATTTAGTTAAAACGTTTTAATGTAACATATTTAAACAGTTGTCAGTTGAAATTGCAATATATATTTAGAAACAGGACGAAATGTCGTCTATGCCTTTGGAATATTGAACATTAGTTTAGAGATAAAAACATACAATTGCAAGATAAGCAGCTCATGGAATTGACGGGGGTGGGTGGGGGTAACTTTAACAGATTTTACTTTAATCAACAACAATCAATAATCAAAACAAAAAAAACTTTAAATGCACAGGTTCATTATGAACACAGCCGAAGCCAGTCCAAATATTTTCTCTCAACTTCTGTTCGTCACACACATAATACATTTAACCATTGTCCATTTCGTGCAAGAAGTTTTAGACAATAAGTGAATTAAAGTTAGTATCTGCCCTGAAGATGCGTACTTTGGACTTTTCCGTTACTTTATACCCTTAGCAGCCAGCTCTTCTTTTACTCTTGACAAATAAGTTGGGTCTGGATAACCATACCTAAATAGTAAACATAGTAAAATTAATACAATATACGATAAGACACGGCGATCTACGAGTTAGAGAAACTAAAGTAATCCCTGATTGCCATTCATTTCAGACAGTTGATCATTTCTGAAGGGTCTAAGTTTTAATGGCCTGTCTAAATGGTAAGATTAAGTTCGTGTAAATAAAATTTAAAAAAGACTCAGACTCAGACTCTTGGAGTAAACTGGGAATTATCAAAAAAGTTCAACTACAAACATGAACAAACCTCTGTGGTCCTCCAGTACGATTCGTCTTAAAGTGCACATCATTCCACACCACGGTGTCGTCTTTCCCAGTGGTGACAGACCGACCCACAGTGAACAGGAGTTTGGCAGCGAATGCCCTCCTTAAAAGCTCTTTGACTTCACGGCCCTCAGCGGTATCAGGTAAGAAAGCCGTACGCCTGGTGCCTTTGTATGGATAACCTGGATGGGGGTGATCCTCCTAGAAAATAATAATAATAATTGCAACTCAAGACAGCATTGCTGCGCTTTGTTTGTAACGTGTCCATTATGTCTACACTCTACAGCGTTATCATCTGGTAGCCACCAGCAAAAGCGCCGTCGGAATATTATTGTCGCATTGAACCGCTTTACTATGAGTACCTGTTGAATCCCGTCGGGAAATTTAATGTAGATAACGATTGTCTTGTAGCCCTCGTAGCCTGGCAAAGACTCCTGGTCGAAGCTAAAGTCTATATACCCGTTGGGTTGGTTCCCTCGCTGCTCCCCCAGCAGATCTCCACAGATCGGACACTTGTTTTGTACAGCAAGTGCCCTGTCTAGGCATTCCTGGAATGTTATAACATTAAAATGCTTTTAAGTTAAGAAGTGTCTTTTTTCGAGTGTTGATTACATATGAATACAAAATGTTCAACTTTCACTGCCAAGGAAGTGTTTTTAATCGTTTGGTTGATCTACTGATCGCTTCTGCCTTACAAAATTCCTTAACTCTCTCTGCCAGAGGCCTGCGTGATGACGTGTTGCTGTGCAAAAATCTTCATATGCATCTGACAAACGGATATGTGAACAGCTAGTGATCAGCCAGAAAGATACCTATAGAAATTTAGCGAAAGAAACTCTCCGGTAGAGGGTCCAAAATTCCTGGGGAAAGTAACATATATAAAAATAACTCAGTATTACTTTAATTTGCACCACTGTACGATATAGAAGACAAGGGTACATAACAGGAACAGGGAGAAAAAGTAAACAGTAAGGATCATATTAACCCGTAGAATAACATCATGGTTTTACGTGCCTCACCTCGCAAAAGCTATGTCTGCAACGGTCCAGTGTTGCTTTCCGAGTGAAGGTGTCCATACATATCGGGCAATTGTCATCCTCCGCCTCTATCTGCACTGTAACCTGACTGGGACCGCCATGATGGTCTAAGGGATGTTCTGGGGGTCGTTGTACTGATGATGTTCTCTCTTTATTATAGCCATCGGTCACCACACTGCCCACGGTCGCACCCGAATGTGAATGCTTTTTGGACCTTCTCTCTTTAAGGAAACTTGCGTTGTTTTCCTCGTGGTCCAGGTAGTAGTTACCCATGGTTTGTAACTCTCTCCTGAACACTTCAGCAAAGGCGACGATTGTCCTATAATCTTTATCAACTACTCTGATTTCTCTAAGGCTGAGTGATTTTCCACGAAGTTTGTCCTGTATTGCCCGCACCATAGACAGTGCGCCCTCATGTTTTGGGACTCCAAATATTCCTGGAAAAGCAAAATAAATAAATGTGATAACAACTAAACATAGTAAGTTTTTGTAACTATTACAAATTAAGGTCCCATTAGCTAAATATTCCAGGTTACCATTTATTCATCTTAGGCAATTTTTTCAATTTCACATATAATATTTTCAATTTATTCAATCTAAGCCAAAGCTAAAAAAAACGAAATTAAAAAACAAACATACATACATTTTGATACAGCGGCTAATGGCTAAAAAGGCAGAACTGATATTAGACATTGAGGAGAAGACACGATCTAAGTGCTTAAAATGGAGTATTGCGCGACAATTAATTTGTCCCGTGCACCTGGAAATATAGCAGGCCTATGCTATCACAGTATACTAACCTGTGCTGATAGCAGGCATTGCAACAGTTGAAACTTTCAGGCGGCGGCACTCATCTAGCACATTTCCCACTGCACTTTGGAGCTCCAGCTGGTAGTTAGGGGTCTTTACGGTCGGCCCGACCACGTGAATAACGTAACTGCAGGGAAGATCTCCAGCACGTGTTGTTACCACTCCACCAAGAGGTATGGGACCGTGCTGGCGAATGGCATCTTCCGAGTCTTTTTGAAAACTTCGCCCTGCCGCTCGCGAGATAGCCGCAGCCACGCCTCCTCCGTGACGAAGGTGCTCATTTGCTGCATTGACAATGGCATCTGTGTTTTCCTTGGTAATATCCGCAACTTTGATCGTCAGTTTTGTGCCAGTGGGAAAAGTGTAATGGAATGCTTCTTGTCTTCCAGTTGAATCTCTAGACGAAATTGAAGATAGTTCGACTGAATGTGGTTCAACTTCTCGAACGGACGGACCCTGACGATCCACTTGACGGTCAGAATCTCCAAATTCCCTCTCAACTTCGCATACCTGATCTTCCGGGCCCACAACTTCTACTTCACTGCTATTTTTGGTCGGCCGAACACAGACACGCTTGTACTTTTTGGATATCCTAAAGGATAGGCGTCCGCTTTTATCTTTTAACGTGGCATGCCTGATATTTGTCATGTACATTTCTTTTTGATATAAGGTCGTAAAATCCTCTAGTGCTTCATTCTTCCGGTGATATTTTACTGCTGCTTCCTCAGTTTCAGTCGTCTGTGCAAAAAGTTGTCCATCGATGACAACGAATTTGACACCCCAGTCGTTTTCGATTTTGGTAATCTCTCCCGGGAAAGTTTTTCTCATGTAATCAAGGTCGATCTCAGGTACTGTTAACGTTTTCTCTTGCTGGCGGTCGACTGTTTCATATTTGTTGTCAAGATCGTATGTCGGGCCTCTTGCAAACGCTCCTGACTCTTTGTGCCGAGACCCTCCTCGTGGCGATGGTAGAAAGTTATTCTTAGAAGGCGTATGATGTTCGCTCCCTGGTGGACCTGACTGATCGAGTGGTGGAGATTTCTGCTTTTTTCTCCCTTTGTCTTGCCGCCGTGAATAAGAGGAACTCTTTGCTGGTGTTTTGCCTCTACCAGAACTCACTGGTGGAGATAGACACGGTTGACTGGAATTTTGTGAAGCCGCCTGGTTTCGTTTCCCACATGGACCTGTTATTCTTCTCCAAATATTTAAACACATGTCACGCTCAAAACGTTGTAGAGCTAACAATTTTGTGTATATGGCTGTGAGTGGAATACCTATATAGCCGACAAAGATTGTAGCTGAGGATACAAAATATGATCCAAATTTAAGAATACGTCCAGGCGGTTTTCTCTGTAAGGTGTCGTGGTCGGTATTTTCGTCCTCATCTGAAGAAAAATTTGCCAGTGTCTGTTCATTATGCGATTTTCCTTGGCTTTTAGCCCCTCTCTTTTTCTTCGGAGGCATACCTCATTGTAGTGTGCATGCAGTATATATCAGGATACAATTCTGAAATAAAATTTTGTTCTTTTAGACCAGGCAAAATGAATAACTTGGACTGTATTCCCACATATTTAGATCGATCCATCTGGATCGACCTAACTCCCTGGGGGTTCATGCTAAATTGCTGTCAGCCGAGCGCGCACTATAGTTAATTACCCCCTTACAGCTTTTAGTAGGCGGGACAGACATTTAAGCCGGTTAAGCTGACACCAATCTAGTGAGACTCCCCACGGGGATAGATCGATCTAAAATCTGTGGGAATGCAGTCTTGGATAACAAGCGTGACAAACCCTTATTTTGAGGAAATGGGATTTTTCCAACCGTATCTTTTTTTTTTCAAATAAAAATCTACATTCAGTAATGGCTTGGTGAGTTGGCGAAAATGACAACTAACTCCATGAAAAATTTAATTAACGCTGTTGCTTTTCTGCTCTTAAATCGCCTTCTCAAAATAAATAAATAAAAGAGGGTTCAGAGGGCGAGATGCACCTTCATACAGTAGGCTACTGTAGAGGAGCATTGGGAAAAATTGAAAGTTTTTACAGGTAATTGCATCCTTCTACATGCTATAAACATCTTATTAGAGCAGATATGTTAGTGCACACATATAGTTATTTTATTGAATGTTATTTTTCTACACACCATGGAAGCGAGTTGATGCTCTAAGAGTCTTGATGCCACGCGATACCCTTGTCACGCGATGCCAATGTGCATGTATCCCGGCATTGGGAGAGAAATTAACAGTTCAAACGGTTTAACTCGGGTTTATATGTCAACTTGATGACACCAAAGTTCATAAAATATCATAAAACCAGACCATGTGGATGACAACAATAAGTAAAGAACGTCTCCCATTAGAAGTTTTACAACCCAATCGAAACCGAAAGTAGTTTCATATCTGGCGTTCTCTCGGCTTGATCTAGGACCCAAAATATAGATTCTGTCCTTGGCTTGATTAACGGAATGATCCCCAGTTACTCCGCATGTGACTTACCATTTGATTTATCGACTTTGATCTCCTTCGTTGGCAATCAAGTTTGTCGATATGTTTTCGTTAGCAAGGTTTAAGCCTGTCAAATCGAGCTGTTTTACGCCCGCAATTCCGTCTCGGTGCACTGGTCTCGGGGATTCCCCTTTACTGGCACGACCTATAGATGTCACTACTCGCAGTGCTAAACCAAACATGGGGGCTGGTCTCGTGAACTTCAGCAATGTGCTAGAAAATTTTTACATTAAAAAAATTGCTGATTTGATAACAACACAAGAAATCAATTTTTACAATATCATGAGATCAAATAAAACATCATCGTTAAGTTTTTTAAAAACACTTTAAAGGGTCCATATTGGGCAAGAATTGACTTCTATATTTTTAGTCTTCGTCACTGGTGAATGATTGTTGAATTTATGTGAAATGTGCTGACTGAAAGCAACGTGAGAAAGTCAGCTAAAAGTAACGGTTGATGGTTATAATTTTATTCTTTTAATTTATTTAAATACTATTTAATTATCCTTAATTTTCATATCTTATGGTACATGTGCATACTGCATGGTAATTTAAAAATTACATAAAAGTAACAAAATCACTACTAATATTAACACTTTAAAACTCTAACTTCATATAAAAGGTGTATGACTGATCAAGTGTAACAACTTTCCATCTCTATCAAATTATTGTAGGTGATGATAGGAAATTTTCTTCTTTCACCACTTAAGTGACGTTCTTGTATTTTTACTGCCATGTCTTCCAGATTATATAATATTGTCTAACAGAATTATAATTAGCAATAAATAAATAAATGCTGCACTAAGTGAATGACAGTAACTTGTGACCGCAGCATGACACTTTACAATGCACAAATTTACCCAAAATTGAAATTCTTTACAATATGGGCATTGAATGCCTCCACATTTGCTTTTTCAATTATTAGCTGCCTTTTTATTTTGTGCACCAGTCGTGCATTCATAAAAACAAGCATAAATATGAATAGCTTTAATTTATCCATGTTTACAAGTGCAACAACAAAATAGTCAGATTCAGGGCAGAATCTGTGCTAAAGGGGAAAGTTTTCCAGCTGAAATAACTTTGAAAAGTGGGAGGAGGGGGGTTAATACACTGACCTCTGATTCTGTATACAGATTAACATTAATAATTTCCTTGTTTTTTAACTTTTCCACACAGCACTTCTGATAGAGTAATGGAGTGATGTACATAAATATTTCAACAAAAATACTTTTATGAGATTCATTCCGGGTTTCACTTTGTACAGATGGAAATATTTATAGACACACAGCCATGGACCGGTTTTCAAACTCCCTGCATTTCATTGTCAAATTTCCCACCATGATTCAGTTATTTAACACAATTCTGAAACCTCAGGAGAGATTTTGTAATACTGGAGAAACCACATTTTGGACACGTTTTGGCACAGGTCTGTTTTCACCATTTTGTTGAACAAATTTAGGCAAATTCATCTTGTTAACTTCCTTCTAATTTTCATGTATCAAAAACAAAACAACCTTGTGTTGACACTTTTAAATGCCCACAGGAGCCCATACATTTAGTAATGTCATGTTCGAATTTGTTAAACCAAGTTCATCCCATGTCCACATTATTGCCTCAATGTGGCCTGGCCACCACCCCAGACTCCGAGTTATGTCTAGTCCTTTGCACACGCTCTGCGCGCTGGTGGGCCTCTGGATTAGGGTGTAATATATCCTGTATGTGCTGCACTATAAGGTCAATAGCAACTGAAATGAAAAAAACATTGTGAAAAATTATGATAAATATTAAGATATTAGAGCAAAAACTGTTAAGGCAATAAAGCAGTCTGTGGAAATGGCAGTTTGTAATTGCTGTTTGCATCCAATTTAAAAATGCCATGTCATACTTATAACATGCATTTAAAATCTTTAAAATGATTATTTTACACTTTTTTTTTTTTGTAAAATGGACAAAATGAGCACCACCGTTTTTCAATTATAATCAAAAGCAGTGTTTTTTTATTCCTGTCTAAGCAGTGTTTTTTTATTCCTGTCTAATCAATTACAAATGTTTCAAAAAACTTTTTAAGCCTGTACCGGTAATATGTATGTTCATACCTAAGTTATCTGCACCTCTTGGTATAATAATATCAGCATACTTTTTTGTCTAAAATAAACGAAAATGGTAAAAATATTGTAGTATGTTTTTTAGACAAAGTATTTTTTCAGCAAGAAAAATTTATGTATGCATTTTGAGTACTTAAACATAAAAGAAAAGGTAAATGATCAACTCACAGCTTTCAGTTAAAAAATATACATTGACTGACAACATTTGACAAAACTAAACAAGTTTTTAACTAACATTTTTAGAATTTTATCCATTTTAGCACACAGTCCCAGTCTATATTTTTGATGAGAAACTAAAATGAAAAAATCTAAAAAAATAATGTTTCAATATAAGAAGTTTGAACTACATGATCAATTGAAGAAAATTATACCTACTGGTAAACAGAACTCTTCAAATGCTGGCTTCACAAAGACAATGTAAGTGCTGAGAACTTTCTCTAAGTCTCGGCCAAGTTCTATGGTATCTCTCAGAACTAGAATATAAGGGTACAATTTTATTATCATATTTTCGCCCTATAATACAATTCAATCTAAAGATAAGAGCTAAGTACCTGTACCTGACTAATTTTAACTGTGGTCCTATTGTCAAATAACCAAAAGGCAAGGTATCAAATGACAATCAGAAAATTCATTTCCTAGAACAATTTCCAAATTATACAAAGATTTCTTGAATACTGCACCCAGTGTGCTTTTACTGAAAGCCACTTTGTGCAAAAAAGAAATAAGTTTTGAAAGAAATAACCTTTGCATACTTAAAACAATGGGGCCATTCAGAATAGAAGATCTGAGTATCAACTGGTCCAACGCTCAAATATGGCGGACCCTACATGAAAGGAAGACCGCTTAATCCTATAATGATCTCTCCACCTCTCACATGCCTCCCCACGCCTCTGGTCAATTGGAGTTGATATTGAATTGATGTGCCCCTGCAGGGAACACGTGGGAAGGTGTGTGAGAGGCGGACAGACCATTACAGGTTTAAGCGGTCTTCATTTTAGGGTCCGCCATATTTATGCCATGGCCAGTTAGCACTCAGATCTTCACATTCTGAATAGGACCAATGACATTAACTTTTGTAACCCACCTCTACGTGAAAGCCGCGTGTCTGGATCTGTGTCCACAAATAGCTTCATGTCAAACATCTCTCTGATTTGTTTACAATAAAATACTAAAATGCCTTCAAATAACACGACATCTGCTGGGTACACAACAATCCATTCTGTCTCCTTTCTGAAACAAGACAAAGGAAGCTGAAATACAACACTTCATTAAATAAACTATTACTGTTAGAAATTAAAGTGGGGTTCTAAATGGGTCATTCTTTTTATGTTAAAAGCTATCAAGCTTTTACAACTGTCTCTGTATGTATTTACCAAGGCAAACTAAGATTTCAAAAATTTCATGAAAACAACCAGAAGTTGGATGGTGTTGATGGGTAGCCATGGCATATTGTTGCACTTCCCAAAATTGTAAAGAGTAGCTCACCCTCAGGTCCCCGTTCCCTCGATATCTAAGACAATGCCTGGGTCCTTTATATATAATTACTGCAAATAATCTTGAAGTTCATAAGATAACAGCATAAAAATATCCATGTTAAATTGCCTCATAAAAAAACAAGAATTATCCACCCCCATACACATCTAAGTTTGGACTGGCACATCCACATCTATGATGACAGGTTTATCAATTCCAAAAGTTTGAATTCCCTCGCTGTAATGGTTTAGGTCTACTTTACAATGCAGAAAATTAGAGCCATCCACCCCCAGGATCAGCCCAACCCTCTTATATTAAAATTCTGAAGTACTTATGCACATCCCTCTTGACAAGACTATCAATACCCAAAGTTTAAACTTCCTCACTTTATTGATCTAGGAGGAAATAGTACAAATTACAATGTGAACAGAATTACGAATCAACTCCACCCCCAACCAGGAACAGCCCAACTTCCACTTGTACTAAAATTTTGAAGTGCCCATGCAAGTCCCTGATGACAGGTTTATCAATTCCCAAACTTTCTCACTCTAATGGTCTAGGAGGAGATAGTGGAAATTACTAGCGCTAGGCTGGATAACATGATCTTGTACTGTTGTCACAAAAATTGTGGGAATCAAATATAGTGTCTGCTTCTTTTGCAGTGGTAATTAATGTCACTCTCAAATATATGAGATGTGTACTACACATATACAAAATATGCTTAATAATATTGTTATTTGGTAGTGATGCTGTTATTTGTGCTGCGTTTTTAAATTGAATTTATTCTAACAAACGTTGACTGGGGTAGAGCTAGCAATTTTTTTCACTTAGCCAAATCACCACATTTTTGTCAATTAGTTATCAAAATAATTATAATTTGGCTAAAACATGTCAAATCAAGCCCTTTTTCTTTAGTCAATTTAAGTCAGTTTTAGCATTTGGCTAAATTGGCAAGTGTTAGCGATACCCCAGGTTGATTCTATTTGACATTATATTAAACTAAAAAACTAAACAAAATGTACCCAATGAAAACAGTATGTCTAACAGTATGTTGCATGAAAATGAATTCAAATATTAACTCTGTACCTGGCATTAGTGGCATAATCATAAGCTGGCAGTTTGACTGGCTTTCTCTCCTTGATGTCCTGTAGTGTTTTCAGCATTAAATCAAAGTCAAATGCCTCTGAAAGCATAAAATGAATACTTTAAATTTAGAATAAAATTTAAGTAATAAATAGGCATTATTTATATACCAAAGAATGAAAATTAATTTGAAGTGTTTTTATCAATCAACATATGTTTTGAAAAAGGTGTAAAATATAATACTTGCTAAGAAAGGAATGATATGAGCATGAGTGATATGATATTATTAAGATATTTATAGCCTTTTCTCCCTCCTTACCAATCAAGATTGTGTTCTGTTCTGTTTTACATTACATTATACAAAACACAAGGTAATAAAAGCAAGCAAAATTAATCTTCTGTACATTCTGGTCCCTTTAAATAAACAGCAAAACTAAACACTGTTTACAGCCCCAAGTCTTGTATCCAAGTGATTAAAAAATTAAAACTGATCTTTTTTTTTTCTCCAGGCTTTTCTCCACTCCTCAGAACTCTCTACACTAAGGCCAAGAAATATTACATCCTTTCCTTTAAAATCTGATATTAAAATGCACAACTAATGATACCTGGGTGATCAAAATTGAATTTTCCTTGGACTGCCAGGTCTTTCTCTGCCTGTGTGAGGTTTCTGTAGAAACATTCCTGACTTATTGTGATCACCTGCCTTTGATTCCGTTCAACATTAGCCTGGCCAAGCTTTTCAACTATTTTTTGACATACTGAGGTCTGAAAATATAATAGAGAAAAAGAGTCAAAGTTAAATCTATAATTTTTTTTTTCATTTAACATATACAGTAATGGATAACAGAGAGGATTACTCAACTTACTAAAAAAAAAATTTAAATACAGAGATAATGACGAAGATGGGCAATGGTGCCAATGATTAATACTCTAGCAATAAATAACCACTACAGACCTCTGGGCCTATATTTACAAACAGTGTCCCATGAGTATCAGATTTCTACAAGTTTTTTCACTGCATGCTACGCCATGCCGCTTCTCAACTAATGCATGGGAAACTGACCTGCACTGATGCACAATTAAGATCAGCTATTATCAGCTATTATCTCTACTTGTTGCAAGGTAGATGGTGTGAAGATCTAGCCAGGAATGGCTAAAATGAAACATTCTTAATTTTTTTTTTTTTTCGAGGGGGAAGGGATTTTTTTTTGTCACCCTCTCTTGTTCTCCTGTTAAGCCAATGTTTAGTCAAGTTCTTTTGTGTTTGCAAAGCAAAGTACAGTATAGTATCACATTGTATTGTTTTATACTACAAGGATTTGCCACCAAATATTTCTTCAATCTACCCATGTCAGGTGTACTGTACTGTGCTTCAAAAGATCCCAGAACCAAATGTTAAGCAGTATCTTCATGCTCAGCTCCTATATTATTGTCTCTTGCATTCAAAGCGTCTGTGGCAATATTTAAGGGTTCTAAATCAAGTGACATACCTCAGTTATATGTTTGTATATTAAAATGAGAAATCTAACAAAATATAAAGTCAGTAAAACATCAATACATTTTGATCTGACTGAGACAGCTCAAAATTATAATAGCATCCATACTCAGATGTTTGGTTATCTAAATGCCAAATTTCAAATCTCTAGCATGTGAGAACCCTATACAAGTATGTACAAGTAAGTCAACGAAAATGAATGAATGAGTGAAAAAATTAGGGATCTTCTTTCTCTAACTTTTCGTTAGTGCAAGGTTTAATAAAGCTGGATATAAACCATACTTTTCCTGAAGCAGTTCCACCTGCGACTCCGATCAAAAAAGGCCTTGGGATGTCCGTGTAACCATTGAATCGGAGAAACCTAGTCATGACAAGTGCGTCGCCCGCACTCAGGGCAGCCATACTGTTCGCTCGCGCGGCACACTATGTTTAGTTGATCGTTTTATTGACGGATTAAAATTGAAATTTAGATATACTTTAGAGACATCTATAATACATTTGAGATCGAGAAATATACATTAAAGCATCGCAATGTTTTCTATATCTTGATATTTCATTTTAATTTCGAACAAGTATTCATGCATTGCATCGAAGCTATGCTCAAACTATAAAACAGCTCTGCATACTGAATGTAAAAAGAGCTGAGGGAGTGTTAACAAGGCGTTTTTATATGTAAAGGAATCTGTTGGAAACGTAATGTAAGTGGTAAGATGACAGAAAACTAATATCAAGTAATGGGAAACGAATCCAGCTCTTTAGAAGACTGTACTCTCCAGCCGGCGCTAGATTTTGAAGCGTTGCGTGGTTGGTCTGTGTGTCCAGCACAGTGGAAAGATGGCTCCAAGGTGACGGTGTTCTTCCACAAGAAACCCGAGCCGGAGAAGAGGGGGTTTGTGGAAAATGCTGTCAAGGTAATTTGAGTGAATTATTATAACAGCAGATTTGGTGTTTTTTTAGCAGATGAATTATTTTTAAAACGGTTTTTACATCTTAGAGCTTGTGTAATTCTCAGCACCAAAATACACTAGCTAGATAAACGTTAACCTAGGATGGACGTTCAGAGTGTTTGACAGGAACATGGGAAACAGGATTGGGAGAAGGGGGGGGGGGGAGAGTTGTGAGATCCATGTGTAAAATTATATTCATATTGCATGTCATATTCAGTGTCTGATTACATATAAGCACACGAAGATGATTCGGTGTATTTATTTTCAGCAACTGAAGACAATACGTCATCCTAGTGTGCTGCGCTTCTTCACCTCCTTCACCAGTCCTAAGGGTCTGCATATTGTCACAAAACCAGTCAGTCCTCTGCTGCTGGCTCTTGAGACAGGAAAACTGTCTTCAGTAGAAATATCAGCAGGAATCTACAATATTATTGAAGCTTTGAGTTTTTTGCATGAAAGGGTAAGTCTTTGTAGGAAATACTACAATTTAATTCTAATGGTGGCAGATGTTTGGTTGTACTGTGTACAGCTCTCATATTATAATTCTTGATTTATGACCATAAAATATAAGCA
Source organism: Lingula anatina (assembly GCF_051362555.1). Lineage (NCBI taxonomy): Eukaryota > Metazoa > Brachiopoda > Lingulata > Lingulida > Lingulidae > Lingula > Lingula anatina. Next base: position 22,948,376 of record NC_141769.1, on the reverse strand, counting down.
ATGTGTGTACACATAATAAAAATCTACCATTAAATTTTACTGTGATATGTTAAATGCATAATAAAAACAATACAGAATATTACATTAATGATAAATTCAGAATTATTTTTGTTTGATAGATAATATAATCTAAACAAACAAAATCATTTCAGTTGCAAAATATCTAAAAAGACTTATTTTTTACAAAGGTTGGTGTGTCCCACAATAATGTGAGTTTGGCTTCCATTTTTGTGAGTGAAGATGGGAGCTGGAAACTGGGAGGTCTGGACTATGTCTGCAAACTCACAGAGGCTACAATAGAGCAGCTACAGGCATGCAAAACTTTTAGAAATGAAGAGGCTATTACTCCAGAGGAGAAGGTGATCTGAAGAATTTAATTTAGTTAGCCTTTGAAAACTTGGTTTATAGTCTGTTTAATCTTATAATCATTCTGTTTTGTTTTGTATATTTAGAGATTATTTTGGCAAATTTATTTAAGGCAAATGATTAATGTTTTTTTAGTAAAAGGATACTGTGTTCCACCAATATTATGTATTTGTGAAATAAGCTTGTAAACCCAAACAAGTTATATGCAATTTGTCAAGCCACATGAAATCTTCAAGGAGCCCTGCAAATTGACTGAGATGCATTTGTACCATACAAACTCTATGGTTCCCCAATTTCCTTTATGAGGTATTACTTATAGTCTTTAACTTCCAGAATGGGCAAGTGGTGAGGGAGCTGCAGTATGCTCATGCAAGAGATGCATATGCTTTTGGCAGACTGGCTGAAGCCTTGTTAGAGTACTTGGTGGACTTAGGTAGGGGGCTCTTACTTCAAGTGACATCTCTCCTTTGACACAGTGCACAAAGAGATAGTTAAACATAAATTGAAGTTTTGCCAACAATGCATTGTGATGTACAATAAGCACTTGAAAAGTTAAATACTTTCATTAAGTGTAGTTTCTCTCTCTCTCTCTCTCTCTCTCTCTCTCTCTCTCTCTCTCTCTCTCTCTCTCTCTCTCTCTCTCTGTTTTTATCTTGTGATCTTGTAAATGAACCTTCAGATATATATACACAATCAAAACTTAATTAAAAATGTGTGAATAAAATTGTTCAGTGTTGCCGAGTGTATTCTGTAAGTTAGACATGATATTTTTGTATTTCATTAAAAGATATCCTATACAGGATTTCTGCACAGAATCTTGTATTTCTCAAGAAAACAATTAATTCTACATTCAATCTGGCACTGTACTTGGATTTAATGTTTTGTTTTATTTCTGATTAGATTACTTTGTTCTTATGAAATCATGATTCATTTTGACCACCTTGGTTTCCTGGCAATTCTTTTATTTCAATTTGATGGGTTTTGTCATTTTAAGGTAGTTTTGCAGGATTTGCATACCTTTAAAAACTGATCTGGGATATTTTATTTGGTTCTACTGGCAAATTGGGTGTTGTTATGTACAGACACAGATGTGTCTGTACATATTGCCATCACCTGCGTCTGTCGTCGCCGTCGTCGCCGATGCCGATGCCGTCGCCGATGCCGTCGCCGTGCACTTTCAGCGTTAACACGATAAGTGGAAGACCGTTTTACTTTTTGGCTTTATATTTATAGAGCTGATGAATATTCATAAAACGCAGGTCAAGTTCGAAAATCAGCATGATCGAGCCATTATTGTAGAAGTTATGCTGTTTTTTCACTTTTCAGCATATATACAACACTGTTAACACATTTCAAGGAAAACCGATAGGCCTGTTGTCATGAAACTCCCAGGAGCAATCAATCTTACTAAAACGCAGGTCAAGTTCGAAAATCGGCACGATCGGGCCACTATTTTAGTAGTTATGCTGTTTTTTCACTTTTTAGCATATATGCAACACTGTTAACACAATATAAGAAAAACAGATAGGCCAATTGTCATTTAAACTCACAGGAGTGGTCAATCTTACTAAAATGCAGGTTGAGTTTGAAAATTAGCATAATTGGGCCATTATTTTAGAAGTTATGCTGTTTTTTCACATTTCCTTAGATTCAGTTCTTAGGCATGGTAACAGTTTCATTATTTAATTAATAAGAAATGTAAAAGTGTTTGTTTGACATTTTCTGCATCTTTACAACATTGTTAGTTGATTTCGTAAAAATGATGGTAAACTTGTTATGGTGTATTGTGTAATAAAGTGTCAAAAATGGAAATAAACTCATATCATTGCAGTTTGTCAGATTCAATTATTCAGTATGTTTAGAAACTCAGAATGGAAGAAATTGGACATTTAACACTATTCTATTAATATTTTTCCCATCTCATCAATTTTCTTAGTTGATCATATATAAATGGCAGTAAATTGTTAATTTTGTTATATGTTAAAAATTTGTTAAAAATGGAAATAAACCCATGTCAGAACAGTGCTGTCCTGTTTCACATTTCCTCAGATTCAATTCTTAGGCATGTTAACAGTCTCATTATTTAACTAATAAGACAAGTAAAAGTGTTTGGTTGACATTTCCTGCATCTTTACAACATAATTAGTTTATTTTGTAATTAGTCGATCATGTTGCCGTCACCGTCGCTGTGCACTTTCAGCGTTAACACCGTAAGTGGAAGACAGTTTTACTTTTTGGCTTTATATTTACAGAGCTGATGAGTATCCATAAAATGCAGGTTAAGTTCGAAAATAAGCATGATCGGGCCATTATTGTAGAAGTTATGCTATTTTTTCACTTTTCAGCATATATGCAACATCGTTAACACATTTCAATAAAAACCGGTAGGCCTGTTGTCATGAAACTCATAGGGGTAATCAAACTTACTAAAACGCAGGTCAAGTTCGAAAATCGGCATGATCGGGCCACTATTTTAGTAGTTATGCTGTTTTTTTCACTTTTCAGCATATGTGCAACACTGTTAAAAGGATAATAACTCTTCGTTTCGGCCAAAAAATGAATTTTCCTGGAGTAAACAACAATTTTCCCATACTTACCAATGGTTAATGAATTCATTTTTACATTCAAAGTTAGTCCCTGGTTTTTTTCTAAAAAGTTTGGTTTTTTGTTAAAATCTCTTAAGAGATTTTAACAGAGTATAGCCGTCATTGGAGGTCACGTGGTCTAAAGGCAAGCTCAGATATCAGAATAATAGCTATAACTGCTGTTTTGTGGTAAAACAGAATATATAATATTTCTATGAGTTATTCACAATGTTTTTATTGTGAAATATAGATCTCATACGAAGAGTTATTATCCCTTTAACACATTTCAAGGAAAACCGATAGACCTGTTGTCATGAAACTCACAGGAGTAATCAATCTTACTAAAACGCAGGTCAAGTTTGAAAATCAGCATAATCGGGCCATTATTTTATAAGTTGTGCTGTTTTTTCACATTTCCTCAGATTCAATTCTTAGGCATGTTAACAGTCTCATTATTTAACTAATAAGATTCGTAAAAGTGTTTGTTTGACATTTCCTGCATCTTTACAACATTGTTAGTTGATTATGTAAAAATGATGGTAAACTTGTTATTTTAGTAGTTATGCTGTTTTTTACACTTTTCAGCATATATGCAACACTGTAAACACAATATAAGAAAAACAGATGGGCCAATTGTCATGAAAGTCATAGGAGTGGTCAGTTTTGCTAAAATGCATGTTGAGTTCGTAAACCAGCATAATCGTGCCAATATTTTAGAAGGTATTCTGTTTTTTCACATTTCCTCGGATTCATTTCTTAGGCATGTTAACAGTCTCATTATTAAACTAATAAGATACGTAAAAGCGTTTGTTTGACATTTCCTGCATCTTTACAACAATTGTTAGTTGATTTAGTAAAAATGATGGTAAACTTGTTATCATGTATTGTGTAAAAATGTGTCAAAAATGGAAATAAACTCATATCATTGCAGTTTGTCAGATTTAATCATTCACTATGTTCAGAATCTCAGAATGGAGGAAATTGGACATTTAACACTGTTCTATTGATATTTTTCCCATCTCATCAATTTTCTTAGTTGATCATATAAAAATGGCAGTAAACTGTTAATTTTGTTTTATGTTAAAAAATTGTTAAAAATGGGAAAAAAAACATTTCAGAACCGTGCTGTCTTGTCTGTATTTCCACATAAGCAGTTGTATTGTTTTTTATGTCTTTAAACATTATGTAATATTATTTTATGCACTGTCATCATTTTTCAAAAATTGAGACTTTCATCATGTGAATTTGAACTCTCATGGTCCTGAAACTGTAATCTTATTGAAGGGGTGGATTGAGACCATCTTCTGGGCGGTCAGGTTATTAAGTTTATATTGACTGGTATCTATTTTTTTTTCTGTTTTTCTGTTGGAAGACCATAAAAATGGGGGATGGATCAACATAGATACTTTGGAATACTATCAGAAAATATCTCTGGGTTCGCTCCTGTTATTGACCATGGTACCTGTTGTGCATGATTAGAATTCAGTGTTGACTGACAGTGCTATTATAAGCATTATTTATTATTGCATCAAAATTGACAAAATGACCTATTTTGCATCTTTAATTTCTGTTTTTTGTCTGTACATTTGACAGCTTTGCTGCCTTGTTTTAATTTTGAATTGCACATTTTGGAATCGAGGGTTTAAGGCAAAGTTTTTTTGTTTCTGAAAAGCAGTGTTTGGGCAACTTGGACCTTGTCATCATTTTCAATTTTCTTAATTCATGTCTGTTTGATGATATCAGCAGTTAGTTCAGTATTTGATAATGATAGTCATAAAATGTGAAAAAAATTAAACTGCTCACCTGTTTCATTACATTCAATATCACCTCAGTGAAAGTAACAAATAAATGGTCATGTTGTTTTCATGGGTATCAGACACATATAGTAAACACTTTCTTATGTACAATATTTTAGGTGATTTAACAAAGACTTTTGAACTAAGAATTCAAGATGAGTTTCTGCACCAAGATCCAAGGCAAAGACCACATGTGAGCTCTTTGCTACAGGATAGGTTGTTCAGGTGAGGCAAGCTTAATGTTACAGCTGGTTTATAGTAATATAAAACATTTAACAGAGGATTTAAGAAAAGGATTTTTAAAACTTTAAAGGTAGTAAGAGGTTTCTAAAAGTGTTTAAGTCTAAGTTTTAATTCCCAATATCTTTTAATACATTATTTTATTTGCCATTTTATATTAGCTGAATGAATGTTATTATTAGTTTCTTTAATTAATACTAGGAATGTCTTAATGGCATTTTACTTCCACATTTCAGGAACGAGTTCTTGGAAATAAAAATGTTCCTGAAAAATATAACACTAAAGTCTGATGAGGAGAAAAAAGAATTTTTCTGGTAAGTAGAATGTGACGTATTCTGTGATTTTGGCTCTGTTCCCTACCAAGTTGATCGGGGCACTAACTGATCTGTCGATCAAGTGTCATACTTGTAATTTAATGCCTTAAATGAATTTTCAGTTTTCTCAACTTTTCATTGAAATAGCAACTATAAATATCATCAATCTAATTTCCAGAAGTTTATAAGGTTGTTATATAACATTATGTGTCCTGAATTATATAGATGTGCAGGTTAAATGTTTTCAGGATGTATGCTTATATAATCGGTTTACAGGTCAAGTTTAAAGTAGTCTGTTTAGAGTCACACTAGGTAACTCAATTAAACAAGAAACCATATCTTTGATTAACAAATACATCCACCTCAAATGTATTTAGGAATGGTCCTCTGCCTTGTAACTATATTATTCACCTTGATCAATCAGTTTAAGTTATCAACCTATTGTCCACTAGTAGAAGCCATTTAGTGCTCAGTCTGGAAGTCTTCCCTATGGCATGTGTAATTGAATTAAAGTGACCACTCTGGCAACCCACCTGGCTGGGAAGCCAATGTATAGTAATTATATATGTGAAGGTATATAAAGATAGAAATAAAGGTAGAAGTCAGTAGTCAGTACTCAGAGAGAGGACACTGCATGCTGATCTCTAGAAAGCAGAACATGACGTTATGTTAGGTGGTGGAGATACCTGCGATCCCCAAGTTCCTCTCACTAAAATGCCAAGCGAATGAAAATCTACAGCGACAGCTAGATACCCCAGCATTCAGAATTACAAGTACCAACAAAAATGGAACACTCAGCTGAAGAAGGACCTCAACCAGAAGCTGATCCCCAAGGACACAACCTCCAACAAAACAGCATGAGGGTGCCAGCAATACCACAAGGAGTGAGCATACAACATTTTACAGGAAAAGAAGATCCAGCAAGGTGGATAACACGGTACAACAGATTCTGCAAAGCAAGGTTATGGGATGAGCAAACAAAACTCAACCACTTCCCACTGTTTTTACAAGGAATAGCAGAAGAATGGTATGAACAATTGTTACATGACGTTCAAAACAATTATCAGGATTTAGAAAAAGCATTCCTGACAAGATTCTCGTCACACCCTTTTGCTTATGACAAACATTCAGCAGTATTCAGAATAAAACAAGAACCACATGAAAAAGTCTTAGACTTTATTACCAGGAAAAGAACTTTAGCCACACAAGCCAATATGACAGAAATGGAAACCTTATCTGCTGTAGTGAATACCTTACTACCGGAAATCAGAACATTCGTTATGCAGAAGCAGCCCAACTCACTACAGGCACTTGAAGAGGCAGCTGCACTAGTGGAAGCATCTCTGCTGGCCACAAACTCGTATGAAAACCCAGTGGGCAAAGAAACAACAGTGGGAACCATTCCCTCCCACCCAGTCCAGCGGTCTCATCAATCAATTCAGCTGTACCCAACTCAGCAGTACATAAACCCAGCCCCACAGTTTATATACCCAGTCCAGAAGTCCATATATCCAGCCCAGCGGTTCACGGACCTAACCCAACAGTTCAGGGATCCAGCCCAGCAGTTTGTGGACCCAAATATTCAACAGTTCCATTCCGCACCTCTACATGAGTACCAGCATCGTGGACGACAGCGGTATAGAAAACAGCCCTGCTCGCCATACAGCCGTCAACAAAGAGACAAAGCACCAATAAAACACAAACTGAACCAATGTGACAAATGTGGTAAGTGGGAACCAACTAGCAAACATAAGTGTCCAGCAATAGGTAAACAATGTCACAAATGTGGCAAATTCAATCATTTACAAGTTGTGTGTAAAAGCAAAGTACAATAGGGGTACGCGCACAGTAGTAAACAATCAGTGAACTCAAAATTTATTTCGAACCAAACTTTAGATATATCAGCCTTATTAAAAGCAAATCCATTGCATCATAATTTGGTGCAGGTGGTTATTAACAAAGTCCAAACATTGGCTCTTGTAGATACTGGTGCATCTGTTTCTGTGGTCTCTAAGCATTTTCTATCCAAAATCCTCCCAGAGCTTAAAGTGTATGAACCTTCTACCTTTAGGGTTATCGCTGGTGTGGGCGGAGAAAAATATAGGATTCTGGGTTCAGTCACTCTTTCTCTGTCAATAGATGGACAAAGTTTCCGAAACAAGTTTCACATTTTTGAAACACTACCAAGAAACATTATCCTAGGTGTTGATTTCTTAAGTGCCAACTCTGCTGTTTTAGACTTAGACTCAAATCTTTTAATCTTCAAAGGGAAATCTTCTGTCCACACTCACCAGCCAAACCACTTTGGTCTGGCTAGAACCATGTCTGATGTCAGTATACCTCCTAGAACCATAACAACAGTTAACCTCAAAATGTCCAGACATAAGCATGTGAGTTGTCCATCAGTATTACTGGAACCTGTAGGGAACAAGTATTTCATATCAAGATGTATCTCCGCAATGGATAATGGTAGAGTCAAATGCTCAGTTTACAATCCAACAAATACGACAATGAAAATTTCAGGTAATACTGTACTAGCAAAGGGGTTCACAATAGAAAATGATAATATTTTCAATTTTGAGGAAACAGAAGAGCTAGACAGAGAGTTAGAAGAAAAGACTCTAGCTAACACAAAATCAAAACTCACAGATAATCAAAGTTTGTTAAAAAGTACTGGAAAGAAAGCCAAAACCGATGAAAAGGTAGAAATAGAAAGGTTGGATAAAATATTGGTTAATGTAGCAGACTTCATGGAAACAGAAATGGGTCAAAACCACCAAACTCAACAAAACGTGCACCTTGAGGAAGGGAAAATAAAAACAGCACAAAACATGGGAATCAACTTAGAAGATGCAGATTTAGATGACTACCAAAAGCAACAGCTTTTAGCCCTGATAGGTGAATATCGCTCTGTCTTTGCAACAGACCTCTCTGAGCTAGGTAAAGCAGTCAATGTACATCCGCACAAAATCATAACAGGTGATGCACTTCCACAACGCCAAAGGTTCTACCGACAAACTCAAGACAAGAGAGAAGAGACAGTTAAGCAAACAAAACTCATGCTTGAAAATGATATCATAGAGCCATCAACATCACAGTGGGCTGCACCAGTAGTTTTAGTTAAAAAAAAGGACGGTACATACAGGTTTGCTGTAGATTACAGAAGGCTAAGCAATGTCACCCACCCTATAAATTGGCCACTACCTCGTATGGAAGATATTCACGAGACAGTTGGAGAAGCTCAAGCAAAATTCTATTCCTCTCTCGATATGGCATCAGGCTACTGGCAAATACCACTCGATCCGGATACTAAGGAGAAAACATCATTTGTCACACACCACGGTCAATTCCAATTCAAACGCATGCCGTTTGGGCTTCGGAACGCCGGTACTACCTATCAACAAATTATGTCCCAAGTGTTACAAGATCTAAACTGGAAAATTGCTTTAGTCTACATCGACGACATCCTGGTATACAGCAAAACATTTACTGAACACCTTCACCATTTAGAGCTTATATTCAAAAAGCTTCAGACTGCAAATTTGACCCTAAAACCAACAAAATGCAAATTTGGCTGCAAGAAAATCCACTTTTTGGGCCATGTTCTATCAAAGGAGGGCATAGAAGTAGATCAACAGAAAATTCAAGCAGTCAAATCATTTTCAACCCCTAAAACAGCCACTCAAGTTCGCAGTTTTTTAGGCCTCACAAATTACTACAGAAAATTTGTTAAAAATTATTCCAAATTAGCAGCACCCCTCCATGCATTAACGCACAAAGGCAAACGTTTCCAGTGGACAAATGAATGTGAAGTTGCATTTCAGTTTCTAAAACAAGCGCTCACTTCTACTCCAATCCTTGCATTTCCTGACTTGTCAAAGCCATTTATATTAACCTCTGATGTTTCAAAAACAGCAATCGGCTATATGCTAAGTCAAAAGGATGAAAACAACAAAGAACATGCCATTTCTTATGGAGGCCGTGCTCTCACGAGGAAAGAAAAAGAAAGTTCCTACTGTCCCTCAGAATTAGAATGCCTAGCCTTGGTAGAAGGAATAAAAGCATACAGCCATTTTTTATCAAACCACAAATTTACAGTCTATACAGATCATCAACCTCTATCATGGTTAAACAGCAAAAAGTCATCAAATGAAAAACTAAAAAGATGGAGTCTTTACCTTCAACCCTATGATTTCAAGATTGAGTACACCAAGGGAAAAACAAATCCAACAGACTGTCTCTCAAGGCAAGAGTATCAGGAAAACATCAATGAAGAGGACATCGAAGACAAATTTCATGAAGCAGACATAGCAGTTGCAGAAACAAGTAATGATCTCCGAAAGTCAAAAGAAACAACATTTATTTATCAGTATGATGTTCCCCTAGTTGCAGCACAGGTTGGTGACAAACTCAGACAGGCACAGCGTAACTGCCCAGAGATAAGAAAAATTATAGAGGATGTCAAATCAACAGAGTACCCTAGAACTGATAATCAAAGTAAAAACAAAATGAACTATTTTCTGGACGAAGGAGGAACACTGCATTTCATTCATCAAGACAGAGCAGAAAGAAGAAAAGGTGGAAACAGAACAAGGCATCTTCTAGTAGTGCCACCAGAATATCGCAATGAGCTTTTACAGGCCTATCACAACTCGCCATCAGGTGGGGCACATCAGGGTTTTAACAGAACTCATAGTGCTATTCGTCTAAAATACTATTGGCCATGTATGTACAAAGACATACAGCAGTACATACAATCATGTGACACCTGTCAAAAATCAAAGAGACAATATCACGCACACCCTGCACCACTGCAACCTCTACCTGTAACAGAAGTAATGGAAAGATGGCACATTGATATCTTAGGGCCTCTCCCCAAAACAGAAGAAGGATATCAGTACATCCTTCTTGCAGTAGAATCATTTTCCAAATATCCAGAAGCCTTTCCATTGCGCACTCAATCTGCAAAAGAGGTTGCCGAAGTCCTTTACAGTCAGGTATTCACTCGATATGGTGCTCCAAGGTCATTAATTTCAGACAGAGGTCAAAACTTTCGGTCAAAATTGGTTCAGGCGATTTGTGATCTTTTTCAAGTTAAACAGGTATTCACGAGCAGTTATCACCCTCAAACAAATGCTGTTTGTGAAAGGACAAATGGTTTTATTGGCCAAGCTCTTCGATCTTATGCTGATAAGAAACAAACAAACTGGCCAACGGTACTCCCAGCAATTCTCATGGCATATCGAAAAACACCAGGAATAGCAACAGGCTTTTCACCATACTTTCTATTGCACGGCAGAGAGATGAGAACACCTTTTGATGTGAAAATGGCGCCAAAAGATAAGCTCCCAAATTCTATCAGAGAGTATGTGCAAGACCACCTGGAAACACTAGAATGGGGTAGGGAACAAGCAAAGAAAAACAAAGAATTGGCAAGTACAGCAAACAAAAAGCACTACGATAAGAAAGCTAAAAACCCAACATTTCAAATAGGTGATGAAGTTCTCCTCCATATACCAAAGCCTCCGCCTGGTCTTAGTTCCAAGCTTCACAAAAAGTGGCAAGGGCCATATCGGATACACCAAAGAGTAGGACCTGTCACATATAGAATCAGGAGATGTGATAATAATGAAATGCACAGAAGCCCTGTCCATGCAAATAACCTGAGAGAGTACCATGAACCTATCATCCCTCAGCAAAATAGACCTCAAACGCAACGTTGCATTTCAGGCCAAACAACTACGCCCGTTACATCGACACAGCAAGGTGTGGTGAATGAGGAAGAAGATGACCCAGTCCGACAAATAGAAAAGCTTGTCAAATGCTCATGGAATGCCAAATATAAACAGTATCAGTACAATGTTAAATTTGCAAATGAAAAATCAATCGTAAAAGGTGTACTGGCTGATGACATACCAGAAAGATTCAAGAAAGAATTCCATAGCACAAAAACCCATGCGGGAAGGAAAAGAAAAAGACCACCAATAGTACGATATCAGAATTAAAATGTAGTAACAGAGAAATGACAGATAAAAAGTGTGTTGAATTAGATGAGCATAGTGTTTAAAAATGCAGCAACATAATAATAAGAAACTAAAAAGGGCAATGCAAAAATGCACAAGATGCGCACTTGTGCAAACTTCAAGACTACAACCTAACCTAACAACAACAAACTAAGGTACCATCTATACCCTCTTCTTTACATCTTTTGCTGAATGCAATCAGAGGTGCAGGCACTTTCTGCATTGTATGAGGCTGTGCACAACCTGTACTTCCATCTTTAATTTCTTGGGTACCAAAGTAAGTAATTGTGAAGTTGGGAAACAGTCCATCCAAGAACAACACATAATAAAATTTAACAAATATTGTTGTAACCAGCCTGCTGGTAAGCATCACAAAATATGACATTAGTGTCTGTGAAAGCTACACAGTGCATTGGATGAATGGAGTTATTTTAGAAATTCACAAACGTAAAATATCAGTATCAGCACAAAGGAACAAATTGAATGAATTACCATAACTGGAAGAAATATGAAGGAAGCAAATGCTAAACAAAAAAAAAAAAGAAAAAAAAAAAAAACAGGCAGGAAAAATATATTAACGTCATAAAATGCAAATCAAAAGCTTCAAAAATGAAATAATAATAATACTAAAAACCCTACAATTGTATACATTGTATGCCAGCACTTTGAATAAAGAAACAGTTAATAGTAAATATTGTTGTTTTCTAATTTTTATTTTTATGGTCATACCTTTCAGCAAACCCCCCAATCCTCATTTGTACATACTACAAAAGGTTCAGTATATTTTTGTACTTATAGCACCAACTTCCACCAACTTTTGTTTTTCCTTGACCTTCTTAGTCTTTATGGGATTTGTCAGTTTTTACCAACGTGGCTTAGGTCTTACATTTACCATAAACACAATGTCTGTACCTTCCTACTTTGTCATCGCACTTATAGTGGATGCTTTTAATGGATGTTCAAAGTAAAAATGTTAGAAAATCTTCTAGAGTCTTGGTCTGACAGGGATCAGTCCAGGGAGCAATGTATATGCATCAGTTAAAAGCCGTAATGGATATTGCTAGAGAAAACGTTTCAACAAATAGTAAAACTAAAATAAACATGGAAACAATAACAAGTTCATTGATATTATTACTGTGCACCCTATGAATATTAATGGTAGTAGCTGGACAAATAAGGTTCCCACTTTACCAAAAGAACTGTACTTACATAAAGGAAAAATGTAAAATCAAATAGAATGTAGCTGTTTAGAATTATCTTTTGTGTAAACATAAATGTGTTGTCATACTGATATAGAAATATTATTTTACATATTTATTTCAATTTGAAGTGAGAAAATACCATGTCATATTATGTCTTTATAATTATTGCTTGTGTTTTAGTAAATTTAGTTGTACATAGTCAAAACAAATAGATAATGTGTACATGTAATTGGTGTGTATAAAACCTAGAGTACTTGTAATTTAATGGTAAATATGAGGACATATTTAGAAGGGCCCCAGGGATGTGTCATACTTGTAATTTAATGCCTTAAATGAATTTTCAGTTTTCTCAACTTTTCATTGAAATAGCAACTATAAATATCATCAATCTAATTTCCAGAAGTTTATAAGGTTGTTATATAACATTATGTGTCCTGAATTATATAGATGTGCAGGTTAAATGTTTTCAGGATGTATGCTTATATAATCGGTTTACAGGTCAAGTTTAAAGTAGTCTGTTTAGAGTCACACTAGGTAACTCAATTAAACAAGAAACCATATCTTTGATTAACAAATACATCCACCTCAAATGTATTTAGGAATGGTCCTCTGCCTTGTAACTATATTATTCACCTTGATCAATCAGTTTAAGTTATCAACCTATTGTCCACTAGTAGAAGCCATTTAGTGCTCAGTCTGGAAGTCTTCCCTATCGCATGTGTAATTGAATTAAAGTGACCACTCTGGCAACCCACCTGGCTGGGAAGCCAATGTAATGTAATTATATATGTGAAGGTATATAAAGATAGAAATAAAGGTAGAAGTCAGTAGTCAGTACTCAGAGAGAGGACACTGCATGCTGATCTCTAGAAAGCAGAACATGACGTTATGTTACAAGTATGGGCGACCCACTTGAAAGCTTTCTGGGTAATCCCCTAATGGATTCCCCACAGGGATTACGCAAAAAGCTTTTGAGTGGGTTTCGCCATATTTGATCAGCAGATCAGTTAGTCTGCAGATCAACTTGGTCCTTACTGGACTGTATATGTCCTCATAATCTTTTACTTGAAGCATAATAGTAATTGAGGACAGTTGATTCAAATCTATTTGGAACTGCCTTACTTACTGTTCATATCAGAGTGGAATTATTTTAACTCATAACTAAGTTCTTATTTGACTGATAATAAATATTTGTCAATCCTGCACACAAAATAGCAAGGTTAATATTATTTAACTTTGTATATTTTTATTAAGTATAATTATATATTCTCTTCAGTAAGACAGAAAATGCACAGACACTGTATTGATATTATAGTTAGTTCTAAGGAAGTGATCAGTAATAAGATATGTCAATTTGTAGACTTCAAAGAATTCAGACTTTCTCCGTAATTGCAGGGATAATGCAGTTTGCTGTGTCTGACATATTTCCCTAAAAATGGTCTAATGATATGAAAAAAAACATTTCAAAATCTTATGGTTATTAATAAAATAAATATTTTGAATTTCTCAGCACAGTGGTGGAGAAGCTGTTGTCGTTGCCGGCAGACCTCGTAGCCTCTAGGCTGGCAGAGCCGCTCTTGTCGCGCTTCGTGTTACTGGACACCAATGCAGTGGATCATGTGATACCACATGTCCTCACCCCAGGAGAAGGTACCTTTATACATGGTTTATCTGCGTGTAATTTTAATGGGATTTAGGCACATTTCGGACTGTTGATCCCCATGGTCAATTGATGGAAATTTCCCTGTGGTTCATTGTACTTTTATCATTCATTTGATCCAAAAGCTAATTTTATGCATGTGTTAAACTTTAATGGAACTGGGTTAGTAATGGAATAACTTTGTTTTAGATTGAAAAAAATCTTGCCAAATTGATGATAGAAAATTAAATTATTTAATTTAAATTCTGCTTAGTTATTCATAAGTATGTCAGCTGTTCATTGGAAATGTTCAACAGGATACTTAATCTTTGAAGCTATTCATTTGTTTTGAAAATTGTCTTAACCATCTTTGCCTGCGAGTTATGAAAAATTGACATGTCATTCCTGGACCATGGAAAGGAGAATTTGTCATCTATAAGGTTACCAAAACTTAACTTTGAAAATCTGATCATGCGTTATCTTTTCCATTTCAGAAGACACAGACATAAATAATAAAGTGCAATCTAAGGAAGCTCATAAGGAAGATAGGCCGGTGCCTATCCTGCCTCGGAGACTGTATCAGAAACATGTCATCCCTATCTTATACAGGATTTTCCATGTCAAAGATGCACACATCAGACTTGTGATTCTCACACATTTTAGACACTTTGCTCATTTATTTGATAAGGAATCATTACAGGATGTGATTCTGCCACAGGTATGTTTTTTTATTACACTTGTTATGATTCAAGTATATAGTATTTTAATTAAATGTTTTATATTAATGGGTGGAGTCTGGCAATTTTGTATCAGAATATAGTAAATATCAATATAAATGAAGTAAACAACTGAGAACCTTTGGGGAAAGTAATGTTAAACCTTTGGACTTAATTTACATTTACATGATTTTCCAGTTGTTGCTTGGTTTGAGGGACACTAATGACCAGATAGTGTGTAAGTCTCTGGAGGCTCTTGCAGTATTAGTGCCAGTATTAGGAGGGGACGCTGTGATAGGAAGGTCAAGGTCAAAGATATTTATAGAAGGAAAACCCAGAGTAAGGCAGATTTTATTTTAAACATATAAACAAGTACGATCACTTGATTTTAAGCTGGACTAGCACCCCCCAATTTCTTTCTATTTTAGTGACAGAAAAAAAGTTAAGCAAAAACAAGTTATTAATGATCACAAGGTAATTAAATTAAACAGAGATGTTCCTGAAGGCATATATCACTATCGGACATTAATTCTATTCCAAATATTTCCCTCAGGGCTTTGACTTTACACCTGTTAGGCTATTTTATACCCCAGTTTTCCTACAGGCAACAAAACTGAGACTATATTGATCATCAGCACTGTGGAATTGCAACGTGGCATTGTTACAAATAGAATACCTTTTTCCAAGTGTACAATAATTTCTAACTATAGGCCTTGAAGATAGAGGAGACCAGCTCAGGGGATCACATTCCAGTCCCTGACACAGTCAGCAAAGTCTTAGACCTGACTAAGTCAGCCACAGGGGAAGTGTGGTAAGAAAACTGCTTACATTTATAGTATAGGCCTGATACTCTTAAGTAGTGCTGATCATGTAGTGTATTGATATTCCATTTTAGTTTTAAATGTAAAGAAAAGAAGCTCAGGAGGGAGACAAAAGGGTTATAAATGTGGTTTATAGACTATTATTTTGATCAGGAACGTTTAAGTGAGATATTTCTGTTGTCAGAAAATGCTGAATAATTCATGTGTTCATCTAGATAATTTTTTTTTATATTACAAACTTGCTCTGTTGTATAATGATTTAACGCGTTCTGACTCATAAGTCACATTTCTTTCCAATACCATTAACATTTGCATTTATGAATACTTTATTACCAGCATGTTCAATATTAGCAGTATTTTAGCTAAATCCATAATGATCTGCATTGAGGTACTGACCCAGTCTGTAGATAATTGATCTAGACATATTGAATATATGCATTTATGAGATTGATGTTTGTTTCTCACCCATATACTGTTTATATAAATCAGATGCATGGCAGTTTAATGACAATTGCTTGCAAAACAAATGATTTCAGTTTTCATTTCAGCTGCCATACTTAGAACTTCATGCTGTTCGAAATGAAATCTTATCAATTATGTATAACTATTGAGCCCTCCAATCAGGAAGCCTGTCTCAGATATCAGGAGTTGGCTTGTCAAGCTGTCCAATCAGTAGCATTATATTAAAAGAAATTAACATCAATGCCATGTAGTACTGTTCATTAGTACTGTGAAAAACTGATGTCCCTGTTAATGATATTTTAAAGGTAGTTTTGATATTAGCCATATTTGTTTTGTTTGAATAGCAATGGAGATCTAAAGAGACACCCCAGTGATGAGAGTGAGGACAGAAAACTACAGCTGTTAAAAGAAAGAGAGAAGAGGAAACAGGAGGCAAAGAGAAAAGCTGAAGAAAGGAGAAGAAAAAGGGAAGATAAAAAGATCCAGGCTGAAAAAGGTAATAACAGTTTAAAATCACTTTTAAAAAAAACTACTGAACACATTGCATACTGTTTGATTTTCACTCATATGTAATGATTGTAGGGGTCATGCCAGTGAAGTATATGCTCCTCTGCTCAGCACAACTAGCAAGTCGGGTTTAATGACATCATTTGTTCAAGATCTTATATGAGAGAGAAATTTGAACTTATTAATAGGACCATATTTGTTCAATCCTGAAATAAATCAACCTACTGGTGACTGCAACTTCAATGCCAGTGTGATCAAAACACATTGCTATTTATTTTCATATAGATTCACAGTATCAATTATTCATGAGTTGAAATGTTATTACTGCTGTGTGGCACAGATAAGTACGCATTATGTAGAGAGCAGATACTTCACCATTTAGTATCTACATATAATCTGTAAATTGCATTAGGTTATAGTGGGGAAACTTTATTTTTCAGTGTTGTGTTGCTGAGTAGCCTGTTACTGAATAGATGAAATATTTATTCATTTATATTAACTTGTTTATTTTATTTTATTAATTTTTATTTATTATTTATTTATTTATTATTATTTATCTTAATTTTTTGTGCAAAATAAATAGTTTTTCATGAAATTTGAGAGGATTCTCGAGACTTTTTATCATTTCTTCTTTAAAATCAGTTTCAGAAAGAACTATAAAAATGGACCAAGATCTGACTACTGAACAGCAGACTTCCACAGCTGACATTAACATTACAGAGGACATCAATAGAGATTCTGAAAAAGAGGAAGGTGATAAACCTTTAACAGGAAGCATTAGTGCTGCCAAAGCAGTGGAGGAGAAAGAGATCCATTCCAATATTGAAAGAAGTGAGTCTGAGGAAGATGCTGCTCCACTGTCTGAAAATGAGGAAAATTGGACAGATTGGGATGAGGAACAGGCCATGGACGCTGCTATTGAGAAAGAAATCGAGGAAGAAATGGAAAGTCTGGAGAGGAAGGACGCTGAGTTGAGGCTGTCCCCTGTGGAACCCATACACATAGACTGGTCTGGTGTAGAGGAGAAAGTGGAGGTCAGATCTATTATTCCAAAGGAAGCCAAAAAAGGCAAACTGAAACTGAAAAGCCCAAGCATGAAAGAGGAGGCAGAAAGTGGAAAAAGCTTCAAGTCACCAAGATCTAAGTCATTGGATTCTGGAAGTAAAGAGGAGACCGATGATTTCAGTTGGAATACTAGTGATTGGACAGAAACTCCTGCAAACCAGCCATCTTCCTTGGCATCTCCAAGGCAGCAACAGGGTCCCTCAAATTCTTCCAGAAAAAACTCTACTACTGAGAAAACAAAAGGAAGAGAAAGTGGTAGTACTGGTGGGCACATGATAAACACTGAGCAGCTAGGGGCAGAGTTTGATGTTTTAGCTATAGAGATAAAAGCAACTCCAAAAGTGCAGGAATTTGATTTCTTTGCTGACATGGCACCTGATATCTCTCCCTCAGCTTCTTTGCATTTAGGAAGTAAGACCACTTCAGAGGCAGATACGCTGGATGACAAGAAGAAACAGGAGATAACACCAAAACAGACTCCCATTTCCTTTGCTGCAATCGACATTACTACAGACGTGACAGTGAGTGATAATGATTTCAAATTTCTTTAGTGTGTGTGTGTTATTGTTCAGCAAAAACTGACAATTTGAGAATGGTTATGGCATTTGGAAAGCATTTTATTTACTTCTTCAGGTGCCTTTAAGCATTGTTCTTTTGCTTTTGTTGCAAAAAAGGATTATTATTGCACTCTGGAATTCTATTCATAATTTTTTTATCATACAATTTTTCACAAATTATTATTTTAGTATACAATTTTCCACAAATTAATCTTTTATCATAAAATAATTGAAAGCATTTCATTACTGAGTGTTAAGTGTCTTCTTAGTAGTGATTTGTATGAGAAAAGCATTGAACTAAGCAACATATCTTCATCTTATATTACACCACAGTAGCCATGCTCTTATTTTCACTCCCACTGTCATGTCATAGAGTTTACAAGTTCTGTTCTTGTCACCTTTCAGGAACCTGGGGGTTGGGAGGATGAGGACCTAGAGTGGGGAGAGGATGACAAGTGGTGACTGGGAGGATGAGGACCTAGAGTGGGGAGAGGATGACAAGTGGTGACTGGGAGGATGAGGACCTAGAGCGGGGAGAGGATGGCAAGTGGTGACTGGGAGAATGAGGACCTAGGATGGCAGGTGGTGACCACAGAGTACACTGTCCTAGTCTCAGATAATTATTGGTTTACTTGACCATTATGGTAATAATTCACCGTGGTAAAGGGATGTGTTTTATATTATAATAGGAGCTGCAATATACAAATAGCATTAGTCTGGTGGATTTTTTGTTCATACATAATTGTTGCTGTTGTTGTTGAAATATAATCTTATTGGAAAGAATATTTAAAGGTCAAGGGATACTGATTTTATCATTAGCACTTTAAGGTAGAACATATTGGAACATGCATCATAATTGCCATAGTTTAATAATGAGAACTGGAATTTTACTTGAGGATACAAGACACTGTTTATCAGGGTGTCACTAGTTTGATGGATTGTGTGCAAATTTTCTGTGATTCATTTAATATTTTGACATTTTAGACCAGTACATAATTAGCATTTTCACCTGTGTCCAACATATCTGCAAAGTCACCAGAGTTTCATAGTCGAATTTTTGGAGAAATGTTATGGAATGCCAGTCTGAACTCCTACTTGATAAGACATTTTCAGGTCACTGAAGTTTTAACCAAAGAACATTGTATGTCAGCAATATAACAGAACTGTTACAGAAATATGGCATATGCTAGTCAGTATTTGTACATGTCAAAATTTTTGGTTGCTGGTAGTGTACAGTATAGTACATGTTACATGGGCAGTACATACTTCTTACCCAAGTCCTCTTTTCTATTATCTCTGGCTGGAAATAAAAGTTAACATAAGAATAATAATAATAACATGACTAAGTGACAGAGAAAGTTGTTTATTGCAAGGCACCGTTGGGTGTGTCCATCATGATGGTTTAATAGTGATAAAAGTAAATGAAGGTTAACTCGGAGATGTGTGTGTGTCTCAAAGTAGAAGTGTTTGCTTCAGATTGATTTTGCTGCCAGCATACAAGAGTTGTGAAATGCACTGTGCATTAGACAGTTGCTGAAGCATTATAAAATTGGGTACTGCTATTCCTGTTTAACCTCAAGGCTCAGAGATTTCAATTTATGGTAAGGCAGACTCTGCATCTTTTCACTTGATAAGTCGAATTTTGTTGAATGTGCTTTTCTTTATATATTAGCTGAAACTTTATAAACATTGCACAACTTGAACATATTTTCTGGGTTCAGAATGTTCGAGTTATGCACAATGTATACCAATGAGATCACCTTGGTTTTCTGCCATGACCATTTTTCATGTACAAAGTATACCAAGAGCTCTCTTAACAAGAATTGGGGGCAAAAGGATGTAAAGTGTACTTCACAATCAATGGAGTAACCTCATCATTGGGAAGAAACTTTTGACAAGAAATGAACTTTCATAGCTGTTTTAACAAATCAAGTTAGTTACTGTTATTATATACTACAATGCGTTCTGTGGCTGTTATTGTCATAACATTGATCACTATGCTCATAAGTAATGATCTGGTAACTTCCACTTGAAGACAAATGGTATCTAAAACTTGCTTAATTTAAGTTGATTGTATGAAAGAGTTAAGTACTGTAGATCTTGACAAAGACTTGGAAATTCAATGCATTGTGTAAGTTGCACTCAAAAAACATCAATTCAGCTGGCATTTGGTGTTTTTAATCAAGTAGGTACAGAGAATTGATTTCTTACTTTTGACTGCAGTTTTCTTAGATTAACCAAACTTTATAACATAATATAAAAAACTTTCCATGTAAAGACGTTCCAACTACAAAATATTTAATTTTTTCCACAATCTAAAAAACTGGATATTCGCTACATTATAGTAGTCAACAAGATTTACCATCCATTTTTTACTTTTGTGCTTCCAAGAAGCATATCCAATAGTTTGAATATATACATCTTTTCCCTTCTGAAAAAGACTTCACTGAAATATTTACAAGCAGTCAGATGAAACATTACTTTCACACTATTTACAAAAGGAAAAAAATCTCATTCATAATCTTTGTGCACTGAGAGAATCAGATGGCTTAAAATATTTGCCTTACACCATTGAAACTTCATTTCAGAATCTACTCTTAAAACTACCATTGAAAATAGTACTACTGATATCATGATCATCAATTTGCATTCCTCTCAATAGCTGGCCATTTTATAGGCAAGATCAGATCAAGTCTGTTTTGTAAATGTTAACTGAATAATGATATTTTCCCTCCAAGGAATTTTCTACTATATCCTTTAACCAAGGCATTGGCAATCTTGTCATAGGAGGGCAATTGTTCGAGGTTTCCCATGGCGGCGACTGCAGGCTGTGTGCGTAACATTCTATTGGCTACTCGCTGAATGTCTTCTTCTGTGACAGCACCTAGAAATTAAAGCAGTGGCCTTGAGGAAATTGCATCACAGTATTTATGTATTTATTTTGAAGAGAAACCACATCAAAATTAGAATTTGCATTTCGTAGAAAAAAAAAATGACATTGCATAAGATCTTTTCTTTCCTGGCCACTTTTATCTCTTATCTATAACTTACAAAATGCTATGCATGCAAGTTGCCGTATTCACTGCTAAGACGAGGCAGATATTTTAATTTTAAGTAGAATTTAAAGACTAACTTTTTTGTTGCACTTTTGATTGTATCAAAATATTTGACCACTGCCCTCCATTTTGACTCTTACCTATTTTCTCAATATACCACTCGGCAGATTTCCTCTCACCAGATGCAAGTACTTGTCTAGCAATATCCTCAAACACAACAGGCCGTAACTCTAGGTGACCAAGTAGCAAGGATTTAAGCTGAATTTTTGCACGTTCCAGTTCATTGCCATAAGCATTCTATAATTAGAAGAACACCATGCCTTAGAGAAGAACTATCATACCAACATTTGATGTGCTCAACTTGTCATTATTTGGTACTATACACACTATCTGTGGCAAGTTTCCATGCTAGAATCGTATAAGTATTTAAAAAGTTCTATTCCAAAACATTGATAGATTACATTTAATTCACGTGGTTTTATAACTTCATTTACAATGTACAATAATCTAAAATATTATTTCAAAAATTATTTTATTAAAGGTTAAAACAAAAATACCTGCAAGTAATTTAAATTCAAACATTAAGCTCAGGTTATCTTTTCCACAGCTGTCATACTTACTACTGTAATTTTCCCTGCAGTCTTACACAACTCATTCTGGACAATTTGTACTAAATCTCCCAGCTGCAAGGGAAAAAAGACATTCATGGATTATCTTAACAACAATTCTGAATGTCCAAGCATGCTTGCCATGGAACACACACGCACACAAAATAAATAAATAAATACAATGAAAAAAATTGATTATTTTTCACCAAAACCTGATGAAAGAGAAAACACCTGACAACTATTTCTTACTTTAGTCTGGTAAAAATTACATTTTACATTCAACAAAATTTATATAGGACATTCATAAGTCTTTCTTTCAACCTCAGGTATCAGAAAAACGAGAGCACGCTATTTAAGACAAAAAAAACTTACGTGTGAAGGATGCGCATTGGCAGTAATAGTGAAGAAACCCGTGTCATCATATGTTACATTTAAAGCCTGACAAAAGTTTACCCAGTAATACCTAAAATAGATGCAAATTATTTTATACTAATAATACATATACAAGATTACAAAAAAACTGATATTATTAATTCCTCTTCATCCATAACTAAGCATGACAAACAGCTTAAACACTCATTGTCAAAAAAAAACTTCATAAATGGATTAAAATTTCACATTTAAGCATGATTAAAGATTTTCACCATCACTTTGTAGTAACCTTGTTTATCAACAGCATGTCTTATTCACAGCTATACCTCATTAATTTAAATTAATCTGATTTGTATCCTTTACATAGCACACAATATCATCTTGTAACAAGTCATATGATTTTGGTTATACACACAAAAACAAAGTCTACAAAGTTAGCACTTGCTCAATCTCATAGATGGTGTTTGAAGAATATGATGGTGCATTGTGCTGTGAAGTTAAACCAAAGATCTCCGTTAACCACAAACCCGGCTTTACCTTACCTATTTGAATCATCCAAGGTAGACCCTTGAGAACAACATAAATTATTCACAATTTTTTTCCCCTTCATTTCTTACCTATTCAGAACATTTAAATAGAGTCTGGAGTACATGCCCTTCCCTGGACCTCCCACTGAAAATGATCCTCCACCCCCCAGCATCATGGCCAGCACAGAGAAGGGGATGTAGTCTTCATCATGCCAGGAACAGGTTTCCAGGGCAATGGCAACATGAGCGAGCTCACCCTGCGGCATGGGATTGGGACCATTCCGTACATCTGCCAGATCTTTATCAACCTAAAATTAGCATGAGATAAGAAAGGATCAGAATATATTCAGCCAATTATAAAATCAGAAATCTTTTTCCTCTGGAGTCAAGTTTGATAGATACACAAAGTAAAAGCAATACAATAAGTAAATTAAGAATAAAGTTTAAAAAACAAATTAAAATGCATTACTGCACTTGGATAAAAACTGCTTAAAAAGCATTTTACTTCCTTTGAAAGTTTTAAGTCTACTGTTGATACAAAGGTACAAAGGTAAAAAGTGGTGATGCTGGAAGAGAAGAGTCTCCCATCATGGTGTTATCTTTTCAGGTAAGCATACTATTCCCATGAATGCCAACAAGTTTAAACTTCTCTACCCTTCTTACCTCAACATTAACAATAAGTGGTGCCTTTACATTCCGATTCCATCTAAAATCCACAATCATTTCTTTTGTTTTAGCTACATTCAAAATAATATGATTACTCTTACACTACCTGATCACTGACTCAATAGATTCTCTACATGTGCTCAAGTCGTTGTCAGTGCATACAAAGACAGACCAAATAACACAGATGCCCATATATGTTACCTTGATCATTCCGCCTGTATACTGAGACAGCGACCTATCTCGTCCAAGAGTGGGGTCAATGAGTTTAGCATCCTCCTCCCAAATAGGTGTTTTCGTAAAATATTTCTTGGCCAAGTCTACAAGTAGGTCATGGTCTATCCCTGCCCCAGATAGCACCATGCGGTCAGGTGTATGGTAGTTCTTCATGAAGGTGTATAATATTTTCTTGTCTATCTTATTTATATTGTCAGGGCTGCAATACCTTGGCAATCCAACTGTGTTGTCCCTATATGCAGACTGAAATAAATCAAAGAACAATGAAAGTGTAAAACAGTTTTTTCCCTACTCTGATGCAATATAACATTGAGATCAACAATCACCTTCATTTTCTGATTATGTGCTCTGTTACTGTTTACAATGTAACTAGCACAATGCTTCAGAACCATGGAAATTCAAAGTCACACTTGGAAAATGTAAATGTGATGATGTATTCACAAAATATTTCTTATCTTCAAGAAAAATAATCCACTGGGAATCATTTTTTTCTAGCTAAGTCAAGCAGTATTTAAGTCCTGTAAATCACTTCAGTTAGCTTGAGAAAAATAAGTTAAGTACAGTGTATTACATTTCTCTTTTATTGGTGTTTACAAGTAAAAGGTGCATGGCAAAAGCCAACATTAAAGGTAATGACAGATGCAGGTGATGGCTATGCATCTAAACACAGTGTCATACAAAATAAAGACTGCAATGAAAAATAAATTAATGTGCATTTTGCTGGACTGCGATTATGCAGTATAAAATGTGTCAGATTTCCACATTTAAACACATTCTCTAAACCCATATTACATATAAAACAACTTAAGAGTTAAAATAATAATTATAATTATAATTTAAGCATTATCAACCTAATAGCACTGGGGTATTTTACTTACAGCATGAATGAGTTCATTCATTATGTTCATAGTCATGTCAGGATCTGTGTCCAATAAATTGAGTTCATACGCAACTGCTTGTCTGGCTTCTTCAATCTATCAGATAACATTTCATCATACTGTATTGACAACTTAAAAATGTGAAAATATGTACTGTGTATTTTGGGGCTTTTTAAGAAGAATTCAAACATAAAAAGTAACTTTCTAAGGCACAAAAACAAAATGTACAAATCACATTAAAGGCAGTGTATTTCTTTATATCTGAAAATTATCCAATTCTTTAATGAAGTGTTATAGCTGAGATTTAAATAATTTTTTTCAAATATACATTTTCTTATTTTCTTAATCAACAACATACCTCTGCATCTTCTAATTTGGGTCTTAATACAGCTTCTGATATGACATCCATTCCATCTTCTATGCCTTTTAGACTTATGGATGAAGCATACATTAAACAATCCCTAAAGAAAAAGAAAAAAAAATGTCAACCTATAATCCAGTGACATTTGTATCTGCTGATTAAAGGTATGATAAAGAGCATTTCTTAACAAATCAATGTGCACATATATCCTCCACCATGCAATTAAAGCACACATATCAACCAAATTCTTCAGATGAGGTGACAAACACAAGCTTTTTGTATTCCACTGGTTCCTTTCATTCAAAAATGTTCACTGACCTTGCCCTATTATCCACTGAATTTCTAACATAACAACCACCATATCAAATACTCATATCAGGCATCTGTGGCCTTGTAAATTAGGAACAAGAAACTGATCCAATCATCTCCCCAGAGGAACAGGTAACACTAAAAGCCGAGTATCTTCTCAAATATTTAAATACCATGTTTGGCAGCGACTTCAGTTGGAATATCTCTGGATTAATGACTGTTTACTGGTCCACAAGTTAAAACGACGTCTTGATATGACCAACCTTTGTGCTTGACAATCTATCATTCCACCATGGGGTTCAACAACCTCTTGAATTGCATTGTTATCACTGTATTTTGTGGTTGACTAAAAATACATTAAGATACAATTGTATCAAAATGAAATAAACCTGAGCAACTTTTTTCTTTAATTATAAATCAAAATGTACAATCTAAACATGACCACACCCACATTCAAACACATTAGGTCAGTCCTTAGATGTTAGACAAATGAAAGTGATGAATGTGTACTCAGTATTATGAACAAAATTTTACATTAAGTAAAAAGGTAGGATTAAGCAGGTATTATTACTGGTATGCAAAGAATATTAACACTACACCTGGAATAAAGAGAAAGTGAGAAAGGAATATTTGTCTAGATAGTTAACAATGTAAGTTTCTAATTTGGAGAGAGAATGTACATACACAAGCTCAAAAAGTGAATTCCAAAAATATCAAAAAGTGACTTGTTGGGTGAGAGGTGTGTGCAGATGTGAGTATTGATATTCTGGAGTCTGGGGTAAAATATAAACATCCAAGAATTTTAGAGTCAACAAATGAAGTACACAGTAGTCAACTTACATGAAAAGCCAATTTTTCCAGAAAATGAACAACTCCACTTGGATATGCCACTTCATATCTGGACCCAGAGTCAATCACAACTAAAACTCCATGAAAATCAAAATTTTATAAAATGTTCCATGTACATTGTGCTCAAACTTTGTTATAAAACTTAATCTTCCAATAAATTTCTTTAATTAAATAACACACTAGTGCATTTGAGAGAACTACAACAAAATATGTCAGTATCATAAAAACTTTAAAAACAGATATTCGTACTTCCAAAAGTACAACAATCCCCAAAACTCTTCTCTGATGCCACCCTGAGTCCATTCTCCAATGTGGTCACTTTAGTCTCGTGCCGTTCCTTACTGGCTACTGCATACCTCACATTGGGCAGACCTGGGAGTCTTTCTGATAATGAGAGTTTTTCTGACTGGTTTTCACTGCAGAACAACCGTTGTATTTGTACCGAAGGATGGTTACTAGAATAAAAATAGCTGGGAAAATGCATTTTCAACCCCTTGTATTATGTGCAGTGTGTCTATGTTAAATAAAGTTATACCAAATAAAGGAAATTTGATAAAATGCGATTTAAGCTGCTTGAGTACTATGACTTAAATTTCCTCTGTGTTCTGCCTTATATGCTGTGCTGTGGTATAAAGTCTCAAGGCTAGATTTGACATCACTTACAAACAGTGTACGTAGGTATTTTACATGGCACAGAGCTGGAATAAAAAGGCTAAACCCTTACAACCAATACAAATCACACTTGGCTATCACCTTGATTGGTTAGAAAATCACTATCATAAAATCGACTCATGATTTCAGAATTGTTTAGACTCTAAAACGACAAGGACTTCGTAAGCATTTATCGTGGACTTCTACTGATGTCCAAGTGGGATTTACAAAGATAAATGGAATTATGTAGGCTAGGGTGTTTAATGTAAGTAGAGTGAGTTTGAGTGTCTCTATTTTATTTTGAATTTTTATTGCATGTGTGGGGTATTCTTGTTATGCAAGCGCTCTCCATTTTATTGACTGTATGGGGCTCTATGGGGATTTAATAAAATTCGTTTTGAATACTTAAAACGACTAAGATGGGATTTTTAGCTTTATGGTAGACAAGTATAGCAGTGTAAGGCCGTTTTATGTTATTTTAAAAGCTTATACGCCCGATTTTTAAATGACGTAGCTATTTTACGACAATCGTTTTCTAACCAATAAACGTGAAAGCCAGTGGACGATGTTGGACACACAGTTTCCCCAGAGTAGGGATATTTACAGCCTTGAGAATTCCTCACACAAGGTGGAGTGAAGTTTTACCCTGTGGTAAGTACTTAGCCTGTTAGGCCAAAAACTGAGGCAACAACTACACTGTAAGTTGAACGCAAAATGACAAATGCAGGACCATGGCACAACTTCACGTTTGAGATGAGAGGCATCAAGAAGTTAATCAAAGATCAACATTTAAAATTCTAAGAATCTTTAAACATTTGTTAATGTTCTTACGTTTTTTCAAATTAACAGTAACACTCACCTCTTTATTTGCCCACAAATTCTAGGCCACCGAGAAAATAAGTTTACCATGCGAGCACTTGCCATTTTGCGGTCTGTGGGTACTTTCGGCATGTCGTTATTGTTTCTAGTTTCTTTCACTGCCCTGTAAATGTATGACTAATCTCGTACAAAATTCAATGTCAGGTCCAAGAACAGAGATTTTAAGAACGTCAAATCCCTAAAGCTGACAAAAAGGGGTGGTGGTAATTTTAATAAAATAATATCAGTAGAAAAGAAATTGTTTATGAAACATTTTTATTTGCCTTGGGAAGCAAAACAAAAACATTTTAAAAATACTACATATATAGCACTACCAGAAGTACTGGTATTACGGCGTTCTTTGACTGGGCATTGTGCACTACAACTTTTTTTTTTTTTTTTTGCACTTTTTTTAGCATTTATGTATATTTTTGATTCAGACTGATTTACAAATGCATTGAAACAGTTTCAGAGAAAGAAAATTTATTTAGCAATTAATAAACCCAATTTAATAAAACATTGTTTGACAAGGAGAAAAAAGGTTACATACTGTAATATATACAACCAAAAATAAAATGCTCAAGGTCCAGGTCTTACAGGCACAACAGTACATATACTAAGTATTACCATAACCCTGCAACAAATAATTAAGATAATCTAACAAATTATATTTCAATAATACTGATTATTTTTCAAAAATAATAATAATAATAATAATAATAATAATAATAATACACTATTTTCCATGAATATAAATGACAAGCATATCTATAAAGACAAATCAACTTTTGTATTAACCCTTTTACACCCAGATTTAGAGAAAATAGGCAATTCTTCAGGAAAATAAAACATCTGTTCACTTATATGTTGAACAAGCTTTTCACTGGGTGCATAACCTTTCTCTTTCAAATCTCTTTCTATGCATCTCTTAACATGGGTTTTCTCCAAGGGCAGAAAGGGGACATATGCATCAATTAGTCCTTTTTTATGAAGAGCATGAAACCACACATTGGTTTCAGCAGCAGACTCGAATAAATAAGACAGTTCACTGTAAGTGATGTCTTCTCTCAGTCTTCCCTTTCTCAGAGCATCTAAGATAAAGAGGTTAATGGCTTTCCCTTGAGAGTTGCTCAGAAATATGACAATAGTTTTGGCTTTAGCTTTCCAGTCTCTCAGCTCTTCAAGTGTTTCCTGCATCCCTAAAATGAGTCCTGGGTTTGCTTTATCCATTTCATCAATTATGAACAAATTTATTGCACAATTTGATATATTAGATTTCATCCACTCTGTAATCTGATGTTGATACATATTACTATTCATATTAGATGGATTAGGGAAATGCAGTGGAATTATAAATTTGTGTTGTCTGACATAAGGTATGTTCTCAGCAATAATGGAACTCATATAGTTCTTTCCTCCACCTGTCCAACCATGAAATGAGAGCACTAATGGCTGAAAAGTTTCCGTATCTTCCAGGTAACTCTTTATTCTACTCAGGCTGATATTTACAGCCAAGTGTTGCCCAAATACCTTTTCCTTGAGAGCCAGCTCCAAGACTGTGAAATTCATGGTTAAATGTCCACAAGTAGGGTGTGTCACTTGCCTTAAAACACCAATTATAATCATAGATAACACAAGTATTAGAAAAAAGCAGAGCCTCCTCTTTAGGCAAAAATTATTTGATTCTATTGCCACATTATTAGCCTGTCTACTGGTACTTTGCACGACATTTACAGTTTTATGCTCTTTAATATCTGTCTTAGGTCTTGTTTTCTTGCTTCGTGGAGTATCTGCAAAAAAAACATTATAAGTTTTAAAATATAGTATAACATAAAATTAAGAAAAGTATCTCCTTTTTCAAATTTTGTAAGACCCTTGTTTATGAAACTGAGTTATAAAAAACAGTGAAGCATTTTGAAATTTACTTCAAAAGTTTGGTAAAATACATTTACATATGCACACACACATCCAAGTGAATATTTGTGAGAAGACATTTTTGTCAAAAATACACACTATGATTAAATTGTCCTGCATACTACTATCAGACAGTGCAAAAAAGTCAAAAAGTCACCTTAAAATAAACCAAGATATTACTTTTTTAGATATGTTTCTAAATAATACACTAATGCAATTTGTCATGATGTTTGATACATGTATAAAATTACATTGTATGAAATTTTAATTCCATAAAATGTAGAGTTAATTGTGACTCACAAGCCTGTGTCAAGTTTCTCCCAGGGGGATGGGCATTGGCACTGGGACCTCGGCAGGGGCTGTCACATCTCTCCCTTCTTTTAATAGGTTTGCACAGAAACTGGTCAAGGGTTGTTTGTCTTCTCGATAGGACATATTTACTGCTTGGGCTTTCATTCAGTGTGTTATTATCTCTTGACACTATCCCAAGTTGCTTCCTTTTCGGAGTTGACAACTCAGACATATTTAGTGGGGTTTCCTGTCAGAAGTAAAATGCTCGTACATGTACATTCTGATTAGGCTTTGTCTTGTGGCATCTTAATTCGTTCACTGTCAAGAATCCTGAAATTGATGCAAAACTATTTCATCACAGGTTACCGCTCATCCAGTGTGTTACAAATCAAAACTTCAATTGCAGGGAAAACAATCGAAATTCTTGCTAAAACACACGCAGCACCTTCAAGTAATTAACCTCAGTCAATGGATCAAAGAGCATGCACTTGTTACGCCTGTCATCTACGAAGTTGACCTGTCATGTGTTTAGTTTCACTTCTGTCACGTAAGTAACACCGGAAGCACGTGCATTGAGTGCAAGAGACACGTATTTATCCATTCTGCGCATGGAAAACCACGCCCTTTCCGGTTAACATAAAATTACAACTCCCTTTCGTTCTCCAGGCCCGTGTAACTCGAAAGCATCGTGCATTGCGAGCGAGCGCAAGCGTCTCGATTCCACAACTCGCCCATACTCGCCCCATATATTATGTTATATCGCTATTCGCAATACGCGTTGCTTTCGAGTTACGGGCCCCAGGTTGTTTAGAGGAGTGGGATGGGGGTGTCCACAAAACGTTAAAATTTTCCTTTTTCCCAGTCTGTCGGGTCTATCAGAAGTTTCTTACTTTCATCTGCTAAGGGTCTAGAGTACCACACTTTATAGGCCTACAAATAGCATGCTAAAAATAAAAAATTCCCCCCTTCCTCAACACTTCTTTGCCTTTACAGCCATTCCACGTAAAAGGTTTCAATTCCAAATCGAGAAATGCAGAAATACGAGTTCGCAAAACTGGGAAACTTTTTAAAATATTCTAAAGGAAAAAAGTTATGAAGAGGCATTCTGAAAGGAACAAGGGTCAGAATTTTTACCTACACCATTACCTCTGCACGTGTAGCTGATGTGTAAACACGGTACACCATTTTCCTTTTTTAACGGAGGTTATAACACCTCTGTTGGGTTATAATTCAATCATGCCATAGGTCCTAAGTTCAATTTTTCAGTTTCACTAATTTACCTAGATTTTGTAAGTATTAGAAAATATGACTGCCACTTTAGGATTTCTGACCAACGTAAAAAAATATGTACGGTGCAAACATTTCGGTAACAATTCTCTCCCCAATTGTCTACATGTAGGCCTATCTGTCTATCCCTATGGTTGATGACGGCTCCTTGTTGGGTTTTGTGGGGATGAAGTCACACTAATTGAAAGAAAACAAAGCTGTAATATTTTCATGTCCCTTTTTAGTAATCACTAGAGGAAGAAATGTTTTCATGCCCTAAGAGATGTGTTTAATATAGGCCCTACATGTAGTGCTATCAATAAATGTATGATATATAGGCCCTAGAGCCTAATCACTCAACAGACACATAATCTATAGCTAATATGCAGGTGAAAAAAATGCATTTTCGTTACGGATGTTTCATGTAGGTCAAAATGCGACAATATTTGTTTTGGTAAAGGTAAAAACTATAACTTTGGCAGCAGCATTCGTGATAAGTAGAATTACAGATACGACAATCATAGATCACATTACATTATAAAATAGCAAAATTAATAAAATAAGTCATTGGTTGCAACTGGGCACGAAAGGCGTTTTGCTTGCATTTCAGACACTTAAAAATGCAAGGACGATTTTCGTGATACAGTGTATCATATATATATATATATATATATATATATATATATATATATATATATATATATATATATATATATATATATATACCATTACTGGACACATTTAGTCGCATAGTGCATTGATTGATGCATCAGTATATTATTATATATTATTTTGCAGCAAGTAGACTTTGACAGTAAAAAAAATCTGTCAATATTCCACACATAATGCAAAAACAATCATTCTTCCTTCTTCCACTCACATACTGGGGTACATAGTTGAACTAATTTTGAAATGACCCATGCGCTACCTCCAGAATAACGTCAAATGTTATATTTCTTTACTTGAATCTGTTTTTAAATTGGTTTCTTTTGCTACTTTTCTTTTTTTGCAAAATAGTTTGTAATCTAGAGTGGCGTATTAGACACGCTGAAGGGTTCAGAAAGAGAACTAGTTTTGGAAACAGGTTGGATATATTCTCTTAAAATAATTTGCGAGTTAACTACTATCCTATCTTTAGATTTTAGCGCTCTCTTTCGGCGTACCCATTGTTTCACAGCGACAGAAGTCACAGTGCGCGATGATTGACGTTTGTTTATATAACCTGCCAATCAAGCTGTTATTTTTGACAGCAACTATCAAAACTTATGAATTTGATTGGCATCTTGTCAATCAAAGGATGTGAATATTGGAGTTTTACATGTTCGGAGAGAAGAGTGTAGTAATTGTGTTTGACGTTTGTTTATTAAAGTCGTGTGCGCTTGACAGCTTCCATCAAAATTGAATTAGCCCGTTTGAATTTGATTCATACCTGTCTATAACAATACATGGCGTAAAATTCTGGAGGTAGGGGACATTTTATTTTCTTTTTTGCAGCGCGTTAAAAAACGGCGGGTTCTTTATTTCAACCGAGAGACTAGATGGAATTTAACAACGTGAAAGAGTCCCGGGTTCTTTCGCAGGCGTTTTTAATTTTACTAAAAATTTTAGTCAATTTTTTTAAAATTATTTTCTGGGTATGATATAAAATGACTATACATGAATAAGCGTTGTTGTCGATGTTTGTATAATCCTTTCCTTGGTTCTCGTACGAAATCGGAACTTCGTATATATATGAACTGAACATATTACTTTTATCATATCCATGTTCTTTTAGACTCAACGAATATTTTTGTATCATTAAAAAACGAATGGTATAAAAAGTAAAACCATATCATTTTTTTTTCGTGAGCTATGGAGAGAAAAAATGCCGAGATAATGATGTTAGTGGCCAGGTAAAGAAAAAAGTGCCGGTTTTGTTCGTTCCTTATAAATGGCCTGGGCAATAAGTAGCCCGTCGCTGTATATTGACATGAGCGTGCGTGAAAACAGTTATTTTTAAATAAACTACACAGTTAAAACTGCCAAATTAAAATTGAAAACAATTTTATTTAATGCATTAACAATCTTTCGAGCTTTATTCTGCGATGTATTGCTAGTACTTCATAAGTATAAAAACTTCAGATTTCAATAACGTGTGAAAATTTTAATATTAAAATAAACTAATAGTGGAATAAGTCGGGCTGGTTTAATCAAAGACTTGAAATTCTTGGTCTAATTTATTGAAGTTTTTAGTTCATTATTTTATTGGTAAAAAATGATCTTTTCATTATATATAAAATGGATGCTACACCGTATAAAAATTAATATTTGATCGAATATTTACTTGAAAACATACTTATTTATCTAATTATTTTATTTTATTTTTTAAGTTAAAACAAAATTAATTCAGTTTTTGTCTAAAGGTGCATACATGTATTATGATGTAATATATTTTCTGGCATGCTTTTTGCCATTTATATTCTACGTGCAGTATATTATGTTTCATACCGCAAGTGAGACTAAAAATGAAGCTTTTTTTTTCTCGGTAATGTTTTCAACTAATCTATCATAGAGAAACATCTTTAACTTGTTTCTATAACCCAGCTTATAGGTAAAAACCTTCCGTGGTTTAGAGCTCAGGTCGAGAGAGGAACCGGGGGCAACAGGCGAGTCTTCACATTCCTCTTTTTTAATACGTAAACGAAAGAAGCGCACTCAAAAAATTGCGTACGATTCAACTTCATATCTTGGCTTCCTTTGTCCCAAATTTGCCCTTAAAAATACCCACAGATACTGAGCTTACTTAAGCCCCGATTTAAGGGTCATTCACAAGTAAACTCAGAACCGAAATGCCATTTAGTTCCATTCTTATTGTTCAACCTCTCTCGCTCTATCTCTCTCTCTCGTTTCATTTATTTTACTCTATTTTGATCTCTATATACGTAAGAATGATTCAGAAGTTACTCGATGGAGAATTAGATATTGATACAAGGTTGATATAAAAAGTCGTTCCTTTTTCTATTGAACTGGTCTTTTAATGGTAGACAGTAACGCGTCTTCTCATGAACGGGGCAATTTTTGTACTGTCTTCTATAGAGACTAGTCCCGTCTAGGTTTGTTAATTTTATTCATACAAGGTGGTCCATCTTCCATTTTGAAGACCAGTATTTGTTTCAATAGACAAAATCAATACATCAATGGCTTGATTCAAATTATATTGGGGGAGGTAGTCGGAGCGCGGGGTAGGCTATAAAGGAAAAGCGTTTTAAAAGCCTGCCCACTTTTTTCACGTCAACACAGGAATGGATGGGCTGTTTTTTATTTTTATTTATTTATTTATTTATTTTTTATGTAGGAGTGCAAACTTACCGAAAGTTAACACTTTTTGAGACCTTTTCTGCCGTGCATAAGCACAACCAGTACAACGCATTAATTTTGTGCTAGCCGTCACAATGAGGCCGAGACTGCAGCACAGGCATAACACTGTAGCCTAAGCAGTGGCGGGTCAAGGGGGAGGTGGGTGTCAGGGGGGTCCTGCCCCCCTCCCCCCTTCGGTTTATGAAAAAAATCATATCTCACCTCTTGATATTAGAATTTTGACTAGCTTAATCATAGTTCTAAACCGTACCAATTGGCACCGTTAGCGCCCTCTAAAATACCTAAAATTTTTCGAGGCCGTTCAGCGGGCCCCGAACCCCACGTCAAGGGGGGGGGGGGGGGGGGGGGGAGAGAGGGCGAGGGTCGGCTTCGCATCCTAGGCCTGTCATTCCTAAAAAACCGGACCTCCCCTACAAATAATCCTGGATCCACCCTGCTACAATTATCTATTCTGACACACAAAAAAGAAAAAAAAAACATACACATCATTGTCGTTTCCAGCACCCTTGATCATATTCTCCAATCGATGTAGTTTATTTTTACTAAAATAAGGCGCTAACAGGGAACAGTCACGAAACACTGTAAAACTGCTTTCTCTTAGAAGGTAATTTGCAAAACATAACTAACCAGGCATTGTGAAAAATAAACTTGAAGCTCATAGTAAGATAAACACGTATCCTGTAATACCCCTTAGTATGAATAAGTCGCAACTATTATCCAAAAGGGATGTTGTTTTCGTTACTCAAACCTTCGTTATTGGATACGAAAAATGTGCATACTAGCAAGGCATGAAGAGGGAAGTAATAGGAAAATGTTTGCATGATTACACAAAAGCTGTTACCAGAAATTTAGAAAAGGTAGAATTCGCGAATGTTTCTTTTTTTGAATTTCATTTATTTCATTTTTCTTCAAGCGGATCTATACATCGAGAAAATCTCGTATCACACAGTTGTATACGTAACTTTAAAGACACAAAATCAGCGAGAATACTAACCAGACTACCCTCTGCCGGGTTCGCAGTGCATGTGTATATTTTTCAGCGAGTCTTCAAACTTACTGAATTGGCGAATATTCATTAAATACAGGTTGAGTTTGAAAATCAGCATGATTATGCCATTTTTAAGAAAATTTATGCTGTTTTTTTTTAAAGCATATATGCAATACTGATAACACATTTCAAGTAAAATCGATAAACTCACAGGTGTGATCAATCTTACTGAAATACAGGTCAAGCTCAAAAATCAGCTTGATTGGGCCATTTTTTTCAAAAGTTATGCTGATTTTTCATTTTTTAAAGCATATTTTATCCACCATTATACAGATAAGACAAAAACTGTGTCATATTTTGCTCAAAATTTTGCAGGACTGATTCATAGGACTAATACACAGATCAAGTTAAAAATTATCTTGATCAGTTTAGTTCAGA
Source organism: Lingula anatina (assembly GCF_051362555.1). NCBI lineage: Eukaryota > Metazoa > Brachiopoda > Lingulata > Lingulida > Lingulidae > Lingula > Lingula anatina. The sequence goes on along the minus strand of NC_141769.1, from coordinate 22,912,460 downwards.
GGCAAGTATGATACAGCTCAAATTGATAAACCAACTTGATTCGATTATCATTTTTCTTGAATTTATGCAGTTTTTGTGTGAATTTTCATTTTTTTCTCATTTTGGCATTTTCAAAGTATGAACTTGAACTTTCTTGGGCCTGAAGCCTTATGCTTGTTACACATTTTACATACATCCATATACGTAACCTGTTGTGCATAATTAAAATTTGGTGTTGATTTGCTGTTAAGCAAAATGTATTATTGCATCAGAATTGACAGTAGCCTATTTTGTGCATCAGTATTTTCTTTTTGTCTGTACATTGGACAGCTTTGCTGCCTTGTTATAACATATCAATGAAAAAAAAAACTTGAAACATGTACAGTGCAGCATGAAAGGGTACCTTTGCAAAGTGATGTATTAATTTTTAAAACTTATTTCAAATTTTTGGCCAACACTTTACATTTTGGTCACATAAGTGATTTGATTTTAAAATTCCATAATTTTCAAAAATGTAACTGGAATAATTCCTAGAATAAAAAATTACCTTTTAGTTCCTTGTTCTTCAGTTAGGAAGAAGTTGGCATAATAAACAGATGATACACTTTTCATCTTGAAATGCATACAAGTCTATATTCCTGTTTAACAAAGATACATAATATGTGATAAATTGAACATATGGGAGTTTGGGAAATTAAATATATTTTTTTATTTATTCTAGTATACAAAATACTTATGCACCCAAGCAAAATTGAGCAACTTTGATTGTCTGATAACAGGAAGTTACAACTTAAAAATAAAGAAACTATAAAAAATCTACAAATTAATAATCAATTTGCTTTAAACACATATAAATTTTTTAAAAAATATTTGCATTTAATATGTAACAGCATTCACATCTCTCATCAAATGGTCCAAAATTATAAATATTCATTTGAAAGTATGCTGTAATTAAAAAAAACTTAGGTTGGAAAACTTTATCTCAATAACTAAATTTTCATTTTATAAATGTACACGTATCTATATCTTAATAAAAATGTTTGCAATAGCAAGTCACACAAGAAATGCTTACCTATGTTGGAATATAAAACACAAAATCTGCATCCTAAGTAATTTATCAGAGATCAGTTCAAATAAACTTCTGTTCTACCCTGTATGATAAGTTATTTTATCTCATTGTTACTTTCTCAGAAAAATAGTTTGAGCATTAACATTGTTGTTTGTGCCCTGTTCCAGTATTGTTGCTGCAACATTCCCAAACTTATCAGTAGTTGATTAAGAATATTTCTGGATATAAAAGCTCTAACTTAAAGCACAGAAGTTAAAAATACAAGGGAATATATAATATTACCATTTATGCAATCCATTTTGATTAAATATCTTGGAATGACAAATCGGGCATTTGAACAGAAAATGCTTGAAAAAGAGGAGGAAAACTTTTCCTTTCCTATTTATTAATTTCCTATTTCTGAACATTTCATACCATTTCAATGAGCAAACTTTTCTTTACTGTCTTTTACACAAGAAAAAGGAAACCCTATGAAGAGAGGAAATTTACCCTCAAAGTATTGCATATTAACAAAAATATAAATTCAAAATTAACTAATGACACTAGGACGGTGGACCCAGCATATTACACTTGTAATGATCAGGCCTAGCACGACAATACATTAGTACTAGCCAGCTGGTACAGATTTCTCCCTGTGTTACTATGACATGGTACTACTGCGTTTGTGAGGTGCCTTCTTCCCAGACTTCTTTCTCTTTTTCTTTGTTGCGTCATTAAGATGACCACCTGTTTCTGCAAGCAGGGCTTTCCTGGCAGCCTTCTTTTCTTCTTGTTTCTGTTCCCAAATGCGCTCATTTGCCCTCTCTGAAAACAAGGTGGTTTAAAAGTAATTACCTTTCTTCCACAGTTAGTGAATTACGACATATGAAATAGAGATGTGGTAAACAGGATTACATTACAAAAATAAATAATGAATAAATAGATAAATGGGGAAAAAAAGAGAAAAGGAAAAATATCATTTTTTTCAAGAGAAAAAAATTAAAAACCCTATTTATGTTTATGTAATTAATGTAATGTTAAGAATTCAGACACTATATTATCATCATCTGTCATCATGATTACGTTTAACAAGAACAAATTCTATAACTTTTTTACCCTTAAAATTGCACCAAACTTACCAACTGCTTTTTCTGCCAGTTTTAGTCTTTTAAATTCTTTGGACAACCAGACTGATGGACTGTTCAACAAACTAAAAGCCAAAATACAGAGTTTTTTCATTTCTATCAAGCAAATACCAGGCAAGGGAGCCAAGAGAAATTAAATGAATCTCAGATGATATATAGTTTATATTAGACTTTAACTAAAGGTCATTATGTCTGGCATGTTAACAGTAAACATGCAACTACTTTTACCTGGAACATGTATCAGTAGTATATGACCTGGGACAACAAATGAAAATAAGGAAGTTAGGGATTCATTAAAAGCTGTCAAAATTTTTTTTTAAATGCTTTTTATTTCTGACTCTATATTTAATCATTAGTTGACTGGAAAATTTGTTTAAAAATCTTACCCCAATGAGCAAGATTTAGGCAGATGGACCTTGGTTCCAATGTAAAGAGACTCTTCACATGGAGGTAAAAGAGCTCTGAAATAAAAAATGGAAAAACAACTAAACAACCAATAATCATATTATTGTATGAATATTCACATCTACAGCAATCTCTGGAACTGTAAAAATATATACTTATTAGTAGGAATGTAAAGCATCTGTATTGCATATTAAGGATAAGATGCATTTATAGAATACTATTCAAAGGAACATTTTGATAAAACAAGATTGTAACAATTATTATCAAGGTATAAGATTTCCACTTTACCAAAAATTGAGGAAAACTGAGACTATAATAATACTGCCGTGTTTGAATTTATAAATATTTTGCTTTTAAAGCCTAAACATCATGACAGTTATTATACCTTTTCAGTGTGTCCTCAGAAATATTGACCCCCTTCTCTCTCAGCTTGGCAGACATTGCACGCACTTCTCTAGTCTTTTCTGTTTCCACCTCCTGCAGAGAATAAATCACAAGAAATTTCAGTCTTTCATGTTGCTAATTAAACTAAACAGACTTATTTTTTGCTGAAAAATTTCTGAATTTGTGTGTGTGTTTGTGTGTGTTCAAACACATGAACCAAACATGCACATATATGTGCTCAAAGATAAAAAGAGAGAGAGAGGGAGGAAGGGGAGCTCTATACCACCACATGAACCAAGCATTCGCAGATATGTGCAAAAAGATAAAGATAGGGAGGGAGGAAGAGTAGCTCTATACCACAATGTCTCTCCGTGTTGATATCTCAATGACTTTTGCAGGTTTCTCTTCATGTTTCTTGCGTGTATGGCCTGCTGAGTGGCTGCGTGCACGGAGATGAGTTTCTGAAATTAAATATGGAAAATACGTCTTTTTTAATAGATTGCCATAAGGGCACCAACTTTAATAAAAAAAATACCATTGCCTAGTATATCTGAATTATTCACAAACTTTGTGTTGAAAAAGGTGAAAACTAACTTCTTTCTCTTATCAAGTGAAGGAATAACTATAACTCACCAATTACTTTCTTTACTATCTCTATTGTAATAATCCTAAGTTCAGTAAAAATGTTATGCAGTAAGAATGTGTGTGTGTGTGTGTGTGTGTGTGTGTGTGTGTGTGTTTGTGTATGAAACTATCCAAGGCTATTTCAGGTAAAATAAAAAGGTAATATCTTACTGTGGTGGGGCCTGTGAGTTTCAGTGGCAGCAGAGAAGGGCCTGGGCTTGGACTCTCTGAGAACAGGATAAAGAAACAATTTAGTTGCAACAATAAATCTTCAATTTAACTTAAATTTCTACATCCAAAGGCATGTATAAAAATAATTTTAAAAAATCTAAACCCAAAGCATAAAATAAGATGAAAAAATTACAAAGTACACCAGCTGGTCCTGACAGGCCTATTATATAAGTTTACTGTAAAACCTACCTGTCTTTGCAATGTGTTCCATGTCTTGCTGTGGTTGGTCTGTTTACAGGGGGTTTACTACTCTTTGAATGTCTCCTGTCTACGCTGCCAAACTGATCCTAAATATGATATTTATCATTGTTTAGATAGTGAATAACTTGTTATGACCAAACTTAGTGCACAGAAAACATTTTTTTTCCTTTTGGGAGTGGGGAGGGGGGTATGTTTAAACAAGGAGTAGGCTTACATAGGAATACAGTTTATTAAAAAATGAAATTTTCTTCATGGCCAGAGTTTGGTCTCATGCAATCATATAAGAGTTAATGGCTAAAAACACACTTCATGGAATTGAAACTACATGTACATGTATTACTGAATGCAAACACAATAGCTTGTAAATCCTATAAATGAATATGGAAGATAGAACATAAAAAGTATAACATACTTGCTGTGGGGCATTGTTTGTCTGCTCTAGCTCCCCATGGTGGTTTCCATGGGCACTGGTTGCTTCCTGGTTCCCACAATTATCAGTATCTGTTTCAAGGTTTTCTTCTTCCACTGCAGATGCTGGCTTTATGGCATTATCATCCCCAGATGGTGACCTTGACCTTGACACAGCTAATTTGCTGCTATGAAGAAGTGAAGTAATCCTGTTACCAAGCTCCTTAGATATCAAGTTGTCCAGTCTGCTGCCACTGCGGGCTGGCTCACTGTTCTCTGTGTCTCCAGTGTCCAACGTGTCACCTCCACCAAGGCTGTCAGTATCATTCACATCAGCAGAAGCATCAGATGTCACTCTTGACACCAGTGTCTCTACCTCTGGCTCCTTTCTGGCAGGTTGCACACCCAGAGGTTTCACACTGTCACTAGGCTGTCCACTTTCTTTTTTGTTCTTCTGTGCCTTAGCACAGAACAACTCCCTCCTCTTTGCGGTGATTGGCCTAAGTCTCTTTGGTGGGGTTGCTAGCTGTTCTTGAGCATTACCCTGGCTATCCAAACTTGCTTCATTATCAGGTGCCACAGGGACGTGACCTATCCGAGAACCTGGTCTTTGTAGAGGGTCACCCTGTGTGGGCTCTTCAAGTTGGTTCCCACTGGATACAGCACTGGCTGGACGCCTTATTGCACTGTTTGGTCTTTGCAGTAAGTGTCTACTCACATTCGCAGTCTTTGGTCTATGTAGTAAACTAGAGGTTCTCCCCCCATTGTCCACCAGGGCTGGAGGGACATAGTCCTTGGGTTTTTGTGCCTGACCTTCAATGAGATGTACAGATTTTGATTCTATAAGCCCAGATCTATCAAATTCTAGAGTTTTTGTTATTTTGAATCTTGGAACAGCATCTTCTGTTGGTGCCCCAAACAGGTCTTTTGACTGGGAAAGTCTGCCTATTTCATAATAATTCTTCACCTTACTGGAAACCACTTTGGTTGGTGACCATGACCTTGGCATTTCCTCATGACCCTGAACTTTACCTTCACCTTTACCTTCCAAACCATCATCAAGGTCATTCTCACTATCAGAGAGTGTCATCTGAGAAATGACAGTATCTGTAACTTTCCTTCTAGGTTTTCTTAGTAGTGTTATTTTATTTGGTCCCTGTTGACTTTTCTCCTCTATCTCTTCATCCCCATAATCTACCTCTGCAGTCGGTACATCTGCACCCTTCTCCCCATTGCTCTGGTTACCAGCAGATTTAGGCCTCCTCAGCACAGTTTTACTGCTCACTTTGCCCCTGTTGAAGATGACATTATCTCGAATCAATCTTGGTGGTCGACTGGTGCCACTTATCTCTAAATCTCTATCCTGGGCAGGACTTGAAGCTTGGTTTTCAACCACCCTGTGTCTTAGTTTGTCCGTGTCTACTTTCATTCCTGTGTCTACCCTACTCTTGATGTTCTTCAGGTTTATTTTCCCACTCTTGGGCCTATGGGCTTGATCAGGGTTCCGAGGGGTTATAGGTACTGTGATGTTCCTCTCCTCAGCAAAGGTGACACCACGTCTGACTGGTTGTGACGGCATAGATCCAAAACCATCTCCAGAATTACTGGCAGTCTGGAGATCATTAGCAGCAACCACAGCATCAATGTCTTCCCCTAAAAGACTTGACATTTCAACATCTTCATTACTTTGTTCAAGACCACCATTCTGTTCACTTTCCTGTTCTTTCTTAACGTCCATGTAATCATTGAGAGGTCGCGAGAGAATTTTTGAAGGCAGATCTACGTTTGCATGTACATAGGCAAATCCTTTCTTTTTCTGCACTGTGATGATTCCATAAGAGGAGGCACTGCTTGCTATGCTTCTCACCTCAAGGTCATCGTCTACATTGTTGTCACCATTCTCACTGCCCAACAGCCTGAAACAAACTCAATAATTTACAGGAGTTCAAACATAATGTTAAAAATACTGTATACAGAAATTTTTAACTGCCATAGTGGTGGAGATGTCTTGACCATGTGTTAGAACAATAATGACTTTCAAATTGCTCTCAGTACATTCATACATAAAGCAAAACTGAGGAAATTATAAAAACTATAAAAACTCTCAGCTATTTAGAAATACTAGTAAATAAAAATGAATAGCTTTGTGTTATTAAATTAATCTTATGATATACACAGGATAAGGTCAGAAAATTTTGATTATTAGTTCAATTTATATTATTCTCTATGAGTATTTTTTATTTTATTTATATAATTTTTATTAATTTATTTTGTTCAATAATATTTTCTCATACTCAGTGCACAAGTGCATAGCACATTTGACCTTTTTTTAGTTATTTGACTTGGATGGACTGGATAATTAAAGAAAAAGCAATAAAATAACAGCATAAAATTGCCCTACCTGTCAGTGTCAATCTCATCCTCTGGATCTCTGTCATCAAACTGTGCACTAGGAAGATCCAGAGAGATTCTTTGTGGTTCTGGTGGCAGTGGTGGGATTTCCTCTTGTGCCCTGTGAAATCATGTTCTTTTAACATTTTATTGTTCCTCTCTTTGCAATTTCATTAACATCAAAAAGTCACTTTAAAGAATATTTTAATTTCAAATGATGGGGGTTAAATCTTTATGTAACAAAAAAGCTTTTTCAGTAATTTTCCCTTATCACCAAGGTATACCTTCAAAAAAACACTGACATAATTAGGATATGTAAGCCCATTCTTTTTGAATTCAGACTGCCAATTTTCTACCATCAAGGGTGAAATTCATAAGTCTCTATCTCTTTAACATATACCCAATCACCACATCAAATCATATGAACATTTCTCTTTCTACATTTGAGTTAGAGAACCAATGGTAATCATGTTACAGTCTCCATTATTGCATTACATATACTAGTAGACAGCCCACAAAATCAACTGCACCATTCCACGAAGAAGGCAACAGAATGCTGACATATATAAGTGTAAAGCACCTCCACAAATAATCTACTCACATCTCACTGCCAGTGTCTGTGGGTGTCATCTGCATCATGTCTGGAGATGTCCTGGGTACTGGAGGTAAAGACTGACCCTGCTTTCCATAGGACTGGTTGACTGAAATATCAATAACAGAAAAATACAATCTTAGTTCTTTCATTTTTTCACCATGGGACTGAAGGAGGGAAATCACAATAACAGCAAATAAAACATGATCTTTTTCATGCTAGGCATGGTGGACTAAAATCACAATAACAGCTATGGATCATCTCTGCTCCTTTCCACATCCACTTCGTTGAGATTTTGATGTTGCTTGCAGTGTATTTTACTTTCAACAATTGCCAGTCCAGTAATGAATAAAGAATCAATTTGTCCTCTTTCTTACCTTCATTCAAGCTGTTGGAAAAAGAGGACAACTACTGATTCATTATGATTGTCAAAATAAAATAAAATCGATTTCCTTTTTCAAGATAAGTCAAACTTCTGACTAAATTTCTTATATTATGAAAAACAGAGCCTGTGGCTTATATCCCTGCCTGTTACAGATCACCCAGAACTGAAATCATAATGACTGAAATAATCAGGTATCACAACTGATTTTTTCTCACGTTGGGTAAAACTGATAAATGTTGAAGCTGACATCCTTAACATAATTTGTAAGTGGTTTAGTATTCCTTAATGCAGAATTAACTTTCTAAAGTAAAGTGTTGATACCAAACATTTGTACCTTCATACTGATATGTGACGTCACTGCAGTTTTTTCAGCAATGAACTGCTAGTTACAAAAACATCTTGTTTTTCATTTTAATCTTAAATTTTTTTTTTCTTTTTTTTTATTTATAAAAATGTATTTCATAGTTATGGAAATCAACTCATTTGGTGCTTTCAACCTAACTAACAAACTGTTCTTATCAGCATTTATCATAAAGATCAGGAATAACATTTTCTATCTCCTCCAGGGCCGTAGCCTCCGGGGGGGCAGGGGGGGCAGCTGCCCCCCCTGGGATTTGAGGCGCAAATATGGCAAAATGGCAAAATGAACCCACAATTTTTGACTTCTGATTGAGCAATAAATAACAGTTAAAATGCACTAGAATGCAGTATTATACATACAGTTTTTTAAAAATTTTCCACACCCACCCCACCCCCTCGGGGGCTTTGCCCCCTCGTGTCCGCTTACTGCCCCCCCTGGCATTTTGCTCAGGCTACGGCCCTGTCCTCTGACGTTTAAACTGGAACTAGTCTAAAATTTTATCATCTTCAAATATTACCAAACCAAGACATTTAACCTAAAAAAAAAAAAAAAAAAAACAGTATACAAATGTTTAGTTACAGGTGCAAGTATACAACCAAGATGTATCAATCAATGCATGTAAAATTATCTCTGATAAAACTTTTCATAACATCACATCATATAAACAAACCTGTCTTCCACAGTGGGGCAGATTTTAGGTCCTGTAGACTGTAAACTTGAATCTGCAGCATGGATGCCATTATGTCACCCTCAGCTGTGCTAAATAGCTAGGCTAGCTCCACAGGTAATCATATGGTTGACATAATTCACGAATACACTGTAGTTCGTGTTAACTGTAGCTAATAACTATGTCAAATACTTGGAAAATTAGATAAATCCATCTTTTTCGCATTAATATTATCAAGCTGGAAGCATTCATTTGTGATGAAGAACATTTCACTTTGATAATGGTTCACATTTTATCTTCTCTTCTGAATTCTACATGAAGTGAAGCAGGTTCAGCAGATTCCTCTAATAGCCCTCTCCTAATGGTTAACTCTTTTTGCTTAATTTCCAATATTTGAAATTGTCGCAGTGTATTTAAGCAGCCTTCACATGTGATATGCTACCAGTCTGTATGCATGTATTCCATACACAGATCTTTAAACTTACATCCCCATACTTTACATATATAGTGTATTTACAGTTTGTTCTTGGGGTATCAAGTAACTATGAATGTTACTCCTTATTTCAGCACTTCACAAGCCTAGCAACCACAGCAATGGCAACTCTCCCATATTATACCATATGATACACCTCCCTGAACTTTACATGTCATTTCCCAGACAAAATCTTTAAAAATGGGACCAGGGAGAAGTGTTTCAATACCTATATCATTTCAGTCAATTTAAGATGAGACAATCAATATAGTCATGTGAAGTTACCTGCATTTGTGACTCAAGTCACGCCCGTGATTGAAATTCAATATAAAAAATCAATTGGAACCAAAGGCAAGTTATTCACTCAAGCTTTGTTTAAAGTTTATCAATTTCTATATATACTGTAGGCCTGTCTAAACAAACACAAGCCAGTTTAAGCTCCTATGTGCAAATAAAGGCTTAAAAGAAGTGAGTATAGCACATGCATCGGGTTACTACTGCAAATTCTCACCACACAAAAAGTAACAAGATAATCTCAACATTTTGCCATGTTTGAGCAGTATACCCCCTGTTCTGGATGTAATACTTGACTGCACAACAATAGGGTGTACACAGTCACACAATATAATTTAGTCTATGAATCACACTTCACTTCATAACATAATACACAACATAAGTCCCATCGATACGAGTGTGGTGGCTGTGCAGTGTATAACAGAAATCAATCCTATTATGTGAAATTACTCTCAGCTTGGTCCAATGTAAATCATCATTCAGGTCTTTTAAACCAAGAGGTGTACATTTACAGTAATCAAGGATGGCAATAAAAATTACAGCAAAATGTGTATGATACAATAGATATGTAAATCTGGAAATAAGCCATATCATAGCCAATATTCTATCTTCATATCCACAGGGGATAGAGGGACAGATTCAAGCTACCACTTACCAAAGTGAGTGGAATAAATAATCTGACACAAACAGAAAATATGTCCAAATATCCTAACTTGCACTATTTCTCCAGAAATGCTAGTGGGGAAGGTGGGATGGGTGAGGAGGCAATGCACCCCCCCCCCCCTCCCCCTTCATATTCTGGATCTATCTGTTAGAGTGCAGTTAATTTCTGCATTTATTTAATACTTGTAATATATAAAAATGGCATGCTTTTCTTTTGTGGTAATCTGTTATAACATACACGAGAGATTGTAATAATTTTCTCGTTCACAAAAAGATCAAAATGACTGTTATAACTGGATAGCATTTGAATCAATCAAACAATCCATTACATCTTTGAGAAAATGGTTCTCAAAATCAATATATGTCATTAAGGTTTTCTTTGAAGGTGAGCCAAAAGAAGAAATCAATAGGAATACTGCTGTGCCCTATATTTATGCATTATTTCAGTTCTTACATTACAGTGTGTTCTTAATTGACTTTGATGAAAAACTAAAGCTAAACACAGGGCTTACACACATCTTGTGTCTAAACTTTCCTGCCGTGATTGAAAAAACTTGTGATAAGGAGCTGACATATTTATACAGACGTGATAGAAAAAAAACTTGCTCAGTTGCTAGGATATTATGAATGCACTAGCTAATGAAATTATTTTCAACAGAATTAAACCTGAAAACAAAAGAAACTAATATTTGTTCACAATATAGACAACAAAGCTGAGCTTTTATTGGTGGAATCAACCTTGAGTACTCTAATACAGTGCTACATGTGTTTTCCAAATATATAAGACTGGGTTCCCATACCTAGATTGATCTAGCAGGATTGATCCATCTCCGAGGGGTATCTCGCTAAATTGCTTTCAGCTGAAGTGGCTTAGATGTCTGGCACCCCTACTGAAGCTGTTAAATGATAATTAATTACCCCCTAGCAACTTCAGTAGATGTGACAGACATATAAGCCGCTTAAGTTGATTGAAATTTAGCTAGAATCCCCTCGGAGATAGATTGATCCACAGTTAGTACGATAGGGTCTGGAAATAGTCCCTAAATATAAGTTGTTTACGTGGGTGCTCCACTAGAACTGACATAAACTTCTCTACTGTGTGTATGTATGTATTCTACATCATTTTATGCTTTATTTTTTGTCATTTCAAACCTACTTGTAATGTCCACTTGGCTATTCATGAATTCTTGAAGGGACCGTTCCACATGTTTTCTGGAAAAATCATCATCCACACATGGGGAGTATCCCTTTGGAAGCCTCTCCTCTGGGTCAAACTTGGCACCCTTTACTATAAACAAAGACATAAACCTCTTATCTTTAACATTTAGCAAACCCTGTTAATATCTCACCTTACTTGTTCTTTAACAATGTAGTAATCCGACAATTGAACACTATAATTGTAATACGTTTTCGAGTAATTTTCATCAAGTATCTTTTAATTTAAACTAAGCTCAGTCAACAGATAGATAAAAGCAATGTCTATAAAATAGAAAGAAAGAAAAGAATAAAACAAGAGCAACAAATAAAAGTTTTCTGAAGTTATGAATTAATGAATGAATAAATTGAGGAACTGCTAAGGTACTACCTCCAATGGCTACCCTACTGGGCTCCCCAGGGTGAGCTGGTGGAATAGAAGGGTCTCTGGTGTTGCCGTGAAGTTTGTTTTTCTTGCCACTGGAAGGTCTGTGTTTTTTCCCACTGTCTGGCCTTTGCCTCTGACTGAACTGCTTCATAAGCTCTGGAATGGAAGAGTTGCTGCCCCTGAAAAGACATGCATTTCAGTGATCATGTTGGAAATTTCCAGAACATGTTTTCACAAATATAAAAAAATAAAAATTCTAATCATGTTACTCCTTTATTTATTTTTTAGAAGGGGGTGGGGGGTAAGCAAGTTTCATTAATTTTATAACTACAAATATGTTTCACCTATTGAAATGTTAATTTATTTCATGTGTAAAAGAACAAACATTTTTGTTTGCATTATTCCCACAACCTGTACTAGTAAGTCTCACCATGCAGTTTTCTGAGAGAGCAACCCAGATAATGTGTCATCTGTTTTTGCTATTTCCAGGTCAGAATGGCTGTTGGAGCGTTTCTTAAGAGAGCTGGAAGTTGCTTTAATGTCTCTGTGGTCTCCAAGTCCAAAGTTGTACACAGCTGCCTTGACCTGGTCTAGTTGATGTAGGGAAGCACTAGCGGGTCTGAGCCAACTCTGGAGATACAATGGTCCATTATTACCTTATCCTAAGTGTTAATGTACTATTATAAACATCTCTCTCTCCCTCCCTCCCCCCCCCTCTCTCACTCTCTCTCTCAATATTATCATCATCATTTTAATATTATCATCATTAAACTCTAATTAATTTAATGAAGATTCAAGACCAACCGGGGCATTCACTTGGTTCATTTTTTACAAAGACCATTAAAGATTCGACTGCTCGCATAAGAAAACTGGCTGGCCATGACTCAGCCACAGTAATGCAATGCGTTGCTTGAGGTTAAACCTTATTGAATGCTGAATAATTACTTATGCAAACAATTTAGACAAGTTGATCTGTCTGTAACATGTCACCATGGGACTTGGAAATGAATAACTACAGTTTTATGTGAGCAACTCTACCTTAGAAGCAAGAGCCTGGTCATCTGGAACTTCTTCGTCGTTGTCTTCCATGGTTTTTGTTAATTCAAGGCACTCACATAATGATTTTATGGGTTAGAATATAAATATAATTTCAAAGTACGAGCCAAAATCCACTACACGTCCGCCATGACAGTTTACATAGGAAACGGGGTTTGATATGAGAAATGTTGTCTGATTGGTTTATTATTACATGAAACTCAAACCTAATTAGGTGATACCGTCGAAAGATTTTGCGAGTGCAATCGTGCTAGATACCTTTATTTTGGCTAACTAAAAAGAGGGATAAATATTCATGCCGTATGCTAACTACAGAATATTTATATTATTGTAAAAGTACGAGTCTTCAAGAAACATTTGAGCCAATGGAATCGAAGATCACAACAGCACATTAGTCAATGTTGCACATGCGTAACAGGGGGAGCTTCCATGGCAATGTAATCCAAAACAACCTGTTCAATCGCATGTCAGGTACACGATTTCCTTAATTAATTCGTGTGACGGTATTCTTTGGCTCTGATGTATGCCGTGGAAGTTAATCCCTAGGTCTATCAGATTTAAACTGCTGAAACCATGTAAAGGTAAGCCAAGTGCAACGCCAGGATTTACTAGGCAATTCTAAACGGTTGATATTTTTTTTTCAAAATTCGACCACTGTCACTGAAGTCTGAACCCGAGTCTGAGTCTGAGTAGGTCATTGTCTAATCTGTTATCTCTGTTTTAATGCCATAGCGTAAAGTGTAGGAGTATTGCAGAATCTTCTGCACTGATAAGATGTTAAATTGGTAACATTCGACGAAATCTCACAGTGCCTTTTTATTTGAGAATTATTTTCAGTGAGCTATTTTATTGATATCTTCTGTCTAGTCTACCAGTGTATCAAGCAAGTAATGTGCAATACCTTCAGCATTAAAGAAGAACATCATGTCATATTACTGTTAGTTTTACAGATTGTACTGCAGAAATTGGAAAATGGAAACAGCTGCTCATTTATGTTTGATTTTAAAAAAAAAATGTTTATTTATTTAAAATTTACCAAGATGGGCCTGATTATGGCTAAGACCTATGATATTTCCTTTCCTATCCTTTCAGCATTGCCAATTATCAGCCAAATAGAGTGTTAAGTATAACCAGGGGCAGTGCTCACTCAGACTCTGCTATCCAGCATGTCATCTACTGAGGATCCAAATCCCTCAAATGGAGATAATGACTCAACAAAGGAAAATGGACTCCAGGATGAGGAAGACCACCCAGTTGAGGCAGACATACCAGCTGACCCCGAGGAAGTTGCTAAAGCAAAACAACTCCTTAAACAATCTAGTGAAATCATCAATGTCCATCAGTTTTATCCAGATTTAGATGTACTGTTTGATAAAGAAGGTGTCACTAAATCTAGCACTTTGATTGATGAGACTGAGGAGACAAGTGGTGAGGAGGATGAAGATGAGGATGAGGAGGATCAGTTGACTGATGTTACTGATGAGGGAGAGGAGAAACAGGGCATGGTGCAATATTCTGGTGCTGAGGGAGGAAGTGAGCAGGTGGGTAAACTTACATTGATAACATGAAATCTGTTGGTTTCTCATGTAGTGAGAACGTGAAGGGCAGCCAGCATCATAGCTATCAAAATGCAATGTTTTATTGGTCAATGTGTTAAAAAATGTATATGCATATCTGGGGGGGGGGGGGGGGAAATAAATGGATAATCAGGTTTTTGAAGAATATGCCTATGTGTGTATTTTTATTATAATTATGACTAATTTTTTTACAATTTAGATTTATATAGGCCAGATGTGATTGCTAAATATTTTAGTCTGTTTAAATTGCCATAATCATAAAAAATGATGATAGTAGCAACACTGACTTATCACAACAAATTTCAGGCTGAAGGTGGGGTATTTGCCACTGCAGTTAGTGAGGAAACATTGGCAGCAGCAAAAGAGAGAAAGAAGAGCAAAGGGAAGGCCTTTGAACCCCAGGCCTGGGAGCCCAACAAACCCACTCTCACCATGAGGGAGGTCATTGACACCAAGGCAGCTGAACAGTAAGGGCAACTAGTTGAAACAATTGTCATAATTATTATTCATCAAAGGCATTTCACGTGACTAAAGAGATCAAATAGCCCAAGATGTTAAGGTTTCTGGTCAAAATGTGAAAATTTTGAAGTGGCAACACACATATCAGTGTGAAGTAATTCAAAGTGAACACATGTAACCTATGTGTTGTTAAATTGTAAGAACAAGTACAAACACTTGTACACTTTGTCAATAGGTTGTCTTTACATATGGTTTTACTATAATTTTACCTCCACCAAGGTCGTTATGTTTTCACTTCTGTTTATCTGTCTATCTTCAAAAAGTTATGGATGGATTTTGATAAATTTTCAAGATAGGTCAGAAATGGGCTAACTTAAAAGTGATAAGATTTTGGTGATGATCCATGTATTAAATTATGGTGGATTAAAAGTTAATTATTTGTCTTGGCATAGGTCTGCGCTCTCTGGGTGCTTTTCTAGTTGTAAACAATTTATTTTTAAGGCATCTCTGTCTCAATACTTTTCCCATTCATAAATTAAAGTGCACCAATGATGACTTAATGTGCTACTTTCTTATTCTAGTTTCCAAAATGCACTGGACTCACTAAGCCAAGATGATTACGACAGAGCAATCCTGTGCCTCAACAAATGCATAATACTCAAGCCTTGGGTTGTGGACTACTACGTCCTGCGGGCAGAGACTTTCTTACAATCCACAGACTTTCAATCATCAATACTCAATTATAAAAAAGCCTGTGTACTGGATCCTGACTGTGCTCAATATTACACCAGATTGGCTTTTATCTATTACATGCAAGGACAGTGTTTGTTTGATCAGAGGTTATATCCAGAAGCTTTAGAGGCATTCTCAAGGGCAGCAGAAATGCAGCCCAACATTGAAGGCTATCATACAAGGAGGTAAGTTAGTTTTAGCAAATAGACCAAACCCCAATGTCAGTTTCATCAGAATTTATAAAAATGACTGGATATTTGGATCTACTTTTATGAAAAATTTGCTGGACCTAAGGCCACTTTGCTGAACTGACAAATGGTGGATTTTGAAATTGTAACTGGTCTAATTGGACTAATTGAATGCAAGTTTCTACAAGTCCTTGAAAGTTATATCAGTCATGGCTTGAAGAACCAACAGTTTCAGCATGTCTGTTTATCTGAATGCAAACTTCATGCAATAAAAGATCTGTTTTGAAATTGGCTGAGTTGCAAAGGGCTAGATTATTCAGAATTTTTTAAACCTGTTATCTAAGGACAATCCACAGGTAGAGGTGACATAATAGATTTGCTTCATGTGTAATATACTTGTTTGCACCATTTCAGCATAGCTTGCCTGGCAGCCCTGAACAGGCATGGAGAATGCTTGGCCCTGGTGAACAAGAGGCTGGAGATGGAGAATGACAACCCTGATTACTATGTCATGAGAGCCAGGCTGCATGACATGTTCAGAAATGTAAGTCAATAGTCACAAAATTAACCAGGGGAATAATCAATTGCACGATAAGAAGGGAAAAGAATCCTTATAGTATTTGGATATGGCACTTTCCTAGTACAGTACTGAGTACTGTGTGGCATCTAGAAATGTATGTTGATTATTACTAGAGGCATTGAACATTTAATTCTTTTTTCCAGTACACATTATGCTACTATGACATCAAGGATGCCCTGGCACTGTCCCCAGACCACCCTGAGGCTCTCAAGTTGAAGAAAAAGCTTGAAGACAAGGCTGAGGACTGCAAGCACCATGCTGTACAGCTTACCATCAATGGAAAACTCAGGGATGCTCTCCAGAAAATATCTCTGGCAATAGAGACGAACCCATCCATTGCAGAATACCATGTTTTAAGGTAGGGTTTGCTCATCTGGATCTGTGCAGTCTGTGCAAAAAAAAAAAACTTTGTAGCTAACTGGCCCTTCAAACCACTGGGTTCTAGGAGTCCAAAGAAGAAAATGTGGTCAGTAACTGAAGTTCAACACATTTACAAACTTATGCTGGCCTGGCTTCAGTTTAACTGTCATTTGGTGTGCGGCCAGTGCTAATGTTGCAAACTGCATGGGGTATAATTTTGTTTAACAGAGAATTAATTGCCTTACTGTCTACTGTTGATTGAATTCCTATTGTTTGATGATTTAACCTTTTTTAAGAAAAAAAATACTAGTAGGTTCATTAGTTCCCTTTGGTAGAAGATGCATTTACTAGAAAGATATTTTAGTCATAATTGAATTTTAGACTTTACTGTTCACTTTAGTTGATCAGCCATCAATTAATATTCAAACTTGGATTTTAGAACATTTCACTAGTGACTATGTTTTAAGTATCCTTTCTTTGCTTTAAGCAATGAATTTTTATCATTCTTAAAAAAAAAAGAAAAGAAAAAATTATCAATTTTAGATTTTGTCAGTTAAATGTAAAGATGCCATAACATTTACCATTGTTTTTGTAAAGGGGTGCTGCTCATCGCCGCCTTGGTGACTTCAACTCAGCAATAGATGACTATCTGCTGGCCATGGACAAAACTGACCACAATGAGGACAGTCCAGTGTACAGAGATGCCCAGAGACAGCTGCTCCTCACATACAATGACTTTGCTGTGGAGTGCTTCAAGAAATGTTTTTATGAGGAGGCCATAATATTGTTGAACAAGGCAATAAAGGGAGAGAAGGATCAGAAGGGATTATATATCAACAGAGGAGGTTGGTTGTGGCACTGGAGGCTGAGTTTGACCTGATGAACATTTATTCTTCTTTCTAATATAGAGAACTCATAGTTTGAATCTGGCACGTGGTTTAACTTAATTAACTTCAAATTGATATAGAGTACATATTTTTAAATTAACAACTGTATGTTGAAAAATACCATTTTATTGAAGGTTTTTGTTGGATATGATATGATTTTTATTTTTTGTCCACCATTTGGCATGAGCATTATTCAAAAACAAATAAATAAACCCCACCTGTCAATTGATATATGTGATATCAGAACTATAGTGGATAAATATAAAAATGGTAATGATTGGTCAAAAGTGGTTAAAATTTATTAAGTGAAACTTTTGATGTGAAATTATTATGTTCTCTGCAGATTGTTTCTTCCGTCTTGGTGAGATCAACTTTGCCCTGGCTGACTACCACCAGGCTCTGGAGCTGGACCCCATGAACCAGAATGTCAAGACCAGGATATCTATCATACACAATGAGTACGGTGTGGCTGACTACACGGATAAGAAATACAAGGTAATGGGAAGCTTATCAGTGCTGCCCTCTTGTGATTAAATAACATACAGATGTCATTATGAGTAAAGGTTGAGATCCATTGTTTGTATTATGTTGTATTATGTTATTCCTAAAATGTCCCCCATTATTCTGAGTATAGTATATTTTGATGCCATTACTTATGTCACTGTGTGTGTGTGTGTGTGTGTGTGTGTGTGTGTGTGTGTGTGTGTGTGTGTGTGTGTGTGTGTTATAAACATGCTTTTTTATTTTAAAATGGGAATTAAGATATTAAGTCAAACAATATTAGATGCATCCCTTGGTTATATTGGTAAATGAAGTACTGTACTTGTTTTATATTTCAGGATGCAGAGGCTCGGTTCACTCTGGCTATTCAGCACAATCCTAGGATAGGGCAGTATTACATCTCCAGAACACGGGCCAGGTACATGCTGGAGGTGAGCCAGAACTGCTTATAGTGCTTCATTTTTAACACTATGCAAAAAGATCTTTCTAAGGATTATGAATTATTCTTAAATTTAGATAATAAGTAAATAAAAATATGAAAATTAGACTTAATGTTTGCATAAAAGCATTGTTTGAGGCCAAATTGCTTAAAACATATGATCAGGTTATTCATTGTTAGATTGAAAGAAAAAGAATTTAAAGTGCATCATGATTATTTATTACGTTATTCTAATAATGTTCTCCTCAAAACAAAGCATGCTCTTCATAGTTTCTGTTTACCAAACCTTGTAGCAAAGCATTTATGTGTATATAGATGATAATGAAATGCCTTTTAGTATCAGCACAGAAAGCAACAGTGAATTCTTTCTTGCTTTTTCAGAACCACAATGGTGCTCGCCATGACATAGTGATGGCATTGCACTTGGACCCAAGCAATGAGGAAATTCTTTCCTTGATCCCTCGACTCTTCCCTGGCAAATCCATCACGGACATAATGCAGAGCAAGACTGCTGAGGTGACAAAGATGGCGCTGCAGAACCTGTCATCCACTGCATCTCCCATCAAGCTGAAGCCCATACAGTCTTCTGGGCAGTTACCTGTTGCCAGGTGAGTAAAACTCAGGATGTGAATATCAGATTAATTTGATAAGAATTCTCTTCCCTGTAGTGCCCAGTCAACAAGCAACTCCAGGAGGAGGAATGTTTGGTTCATGTGTGATGCCTCTAATGACACAAAAGACAACAATTTAAATGTGTAATTGCAAAATGTTTACTTATTTGAATTTTTTTAATTGAGGACACAGGCTCAATAATGCCTGTAGTGCTTGTTTCCCTGAACAAATGAACACAGTTAATTTCAGATTAAGATTCTTAGATGGATATATCTTTATGTACTGTATAGACACATTATTTATGTTGATTCTTCAAATAAAGATGCATTATAAGTGTCAATTTTGGATTCAAAACCATAATAATCTTTTTTTTATTTCACAGGCAACCTTCACTTGGTGAAGAAGATGGAGAAGAAGAAGATGATGGCACAGATGTAAAGAAAGAGGCTTTGGAAATCTCAAAGAAAGGAAGGAGACGGAAGAAGAAAAGGGAAAAGGTCTTCCCAGATTGGAAAGAATGTATGCAAGAGAAGGAATTTAATTTGATTGTAGCCCAGGAAAAGAAACAGGTGTGTGATAATAAAGTACATGCTCAATCATTCTAAAATGTTTTTTCTTGGTTCTGGTTATGAACTTTTGAAGAGAAAATTAATTATGAAATCATTTAGAAACAATATTTAACTAAGATTTCAGTACTTTGTTTTATTTTGTGTGATGCAGTCATAATCCTAAAAGCTTAGAAATAAAATTTGAAATTGTTCTATAGATTCAGTGAATCCATGACATCCATATTGTATGTAATATACTATACATTATGTATAGGAAAAAAATGTGTTTTAGTATTTCAAACTTTTAAACTTCAGATCTATGACAATGTAAAGGATGCCCTCCAGAACAGGAAGAGCCTCCGTTACACCAGTGGCAGGGTTCAGCCTCTCATAGAGCCGTCTCCACATGTGAGGAAATCCAAGGGTGGTGTTCTGAAAGAGGAAATCATACCCCAAAGTTCTCAAGCAGGCAAAAGTACAGGATGGAAACAGTTTACTCTGGGAATTGGACTCCTCAATGAGTAGTGAACTGCTCTTGGTTATATTTCTTGTTTCTTTGAAGGATTTCTTTTAATTTTATTTTTAATTGTTCACATGGTTGTTTAAAACAATTCGTGTGTATGGAAACCTGAAAAAAGTATTTGTATGATTTTTAAAACAATTCTGGCATGAGGTAATTCTGGCAAGAAGATATATTACATGCATTCTGATGACTGGCTGTAGGTATAGTAGTAATCTAGCCTGCAAGTTGCCTATTTTTACAGCTGAAATTTGATATTCATACATGAGTAGCCAGTCTCCCATGAACTTTAATGTCCACCTTCCAAACTTGCCCTTCTTATTGTCTAAGTGATGGTGCTACATGTGTGATAGAATAATTGTAAAGTGCCAATAGCAATGTTAATTTTTGAATAAATATATAAATACTTTGATTCATATTTGTCTTGCTCTGGTGCAATGTAATTTTCTGCAGCTGCATACTATCACATGTTTATTGGAAAAGTTGATAATCCTTATTTTCCTATAGGTAAAACACAATGTCAGTTGATTTTTGCAAGAAATTTGAGTTTCTAGAACTACTCTTTGACCTTCATAACACAGGCACTTTATGCCGTAAAAGATTTTGAATAAAAAGAGATCAAAATGCAGGCTTTGGCTGAAAAATTATTCATCCAAGAGCAGGCCTACTTAAATGAATACACGTTTCCTCACACTGTGCACGATCCCCGCAGGACTGCACTATTTTTTATATCTATTACGTCAACTGGCTACATGATGATATTGAAAAATAAAGGTTTTTGTGTATTTGTGAATATTTTCTAATAACCTACAAAAGAAAAAAGAACACAGAACAACAACGATACTGAAATGATCATGATAGTACTTTAAGTATGTAAATGGTAGAAAATAATAGCATTAAAGGCAAGGTAGCAGGAATATCATTCTGAGTACTTATTACGTAGATAGGAACCTACTGAAGTTCAGAGAAAAAAGTATAAATTTTCATACACGGGGAAAAACTTGGGGAGAAAATACAGAACTAAGAGATAACAAACTACAAGAGGTAATGACGTTATTAATTAGTTTCAAGAAAATTCTAAACTACTCTTCGAAGACATCCGACCACTTTTAGTATCTTTGCTCAAACGAATCGGATGTCCCGTTTCTGTATGCCATTTCTCTTTCCATCAATATATACTAATAAAAACTTTCCTTGAAATACAAAAAATAAAAAAAAAATCATTTAACATACCGATAAATATAGCACTTTGTGTAAAGGGCTAATTTTTTTTTCGACTGTGATCCAAATATAACAGTTTAAATATTAAATTCAAATGATTATAATAAAGTGTATTTAAGTTTTACCGCCTCGCCCTTCTCGTTTTAAAAATGAAATAAAATGAAATACCGGTAAAAATAAAAATTTAGAGTAATTGGTAGAAATACTAAGATTATTATTAAAAAGGCATGTGGGGGTTGTATGACAGCTTCTAAAAATCGTTTGCTTCTTAAAGTCTACATTCGCTTGGAGGGAACTTAAAAAGTTCACTAGCAGGGTGAGTAGTGTCGATGTCGTTCATAATCTTTTCGGTTTTGGACGCTACTCTCACAGCACAAAAAGTCAATTTTCAGCTCTTTTACTCTTCAGGAAATGGGTCTGAATATTCTCTTTACAAGCCTTTTCAACGGTGTAAAGCTCTACCGGAAAGGTCAGGGTCTACGGGTTTACTACCCTTTTATGCCCAAGCTTAAAATTGTAGTTGCACTATTACTACGTCTTTCCGATCAAGTATAGGCGTCTGAAAACAACCTCTTTACAACCCCTTTCCGATCAAATATAGGCGATTTTTTACACGTCTTTATAACCCTTTTCCGATGAAGTAAATGCGATATGAGGTACGTCATTATAACCCTTTTCCGATCAAATAAAGGCGATTTTAGGTAAGTCTTTACTACCCTTTTCTAATCAAATAGTTTTTAGTTATTTCAATTACTTATAGCACTGATAATGTTTCAAATTCATGTAGCATTTCATTTAATGAGAGGAAGGCTTGTGAATTTTCAATTATAGTAATTTATTGCAAAAAAACAACAATAACCATTACAATGCAGTGGGAATTATGTTTATAAAGCGCAATACAGCTACTATATTTCACAAGTGGAAAGTAATCTTACACTTATTAATGTATTATTTTGTACACTCATTATACGCACACCCTAAACAATAGCGAATACCATTAAAAATTTACCTAGTAAAATAACTACGCAAATAAATACGAACCACATTTAAATACGACTTTCCAGAACAAAATCTAACCAAAAGTACAATTATAGGAATGTCACAGATTCATAAGTAGTCAGGCTTTTTCCATTATTTATCTGACATCTGGTAAACATATGATGAAAACGAAAACGACTACTGCTTATCCATCGACTTAATGTATTTGCAGAGAGTGGCCGCTCGTTAAATAACATGCCAATTATGTGTGCCCTAATTGCCCAACCCCGTTTTAAAAATTACACTCATTAGGTATTTTTGTTCACATTAAGTAAGGCGATGAAGCCTAGCTTCCAGGGAAAGATGAAATATTGTCACCAAAACCTCTACAAAATGCGTAGGCTAAAGAAATAAAATAACATCAAAAATATGGGAAAATTAAAAACAAGAGAAACGCAACATAACATGTACCTGAAATATCCGACTAACTTAAAGTATTTAATTAAAATCAAATAAATGCTGCTCAAATTCTAAGAGAAAAATGTACTTTCATAATAAATTTATAGAAAATACAGCTATTTATTTCTTGAGGTGTGTGAAACGTTCATCTTATTTAGCGTGATTCGTGAAGCACCCCATTCACGCGACTTGTGAATGCAATTGTTTATTCTCCGCCCTTCGTGAAACGAAGACATTATACCCGGTGATACGTGATTTTCAGGATATTTTTAAAATGCCTACTATCAGTGAGATAATAATACACTGTGATTTGTGTATTGATGATATAGCTTCCCGCGTACTGTGGTCATTACCCTCCCCAATTGGACTTTCAAGATTGGGCCTGAATTAAAACATATCAGTTTACTTGGGATCACAGCAAAATAATATACAAATATATGTTCAAATATAAGAAGTACTGATCTCATTGTAATAACAATATATATAAAAACAGTAAGTAAAAATCAATCACCGTAAAGGAGATATATTAACATTTTTCATGTAGAATACCGTGATATTATCTAATCTACAACTGTGGACTCAAATCGTCCTTGCGTGTAAATTATTTTCCACACATCAATTTCAGCACTTCTTTAGCCTGGCAGACCCCCGCGTCAGATATTTCTGCCGTTGCCCCTTTCAACACCTTCCCCTTGTTCAGTGCTGCTATCGCCCTTTCCTTTTTTCCAGTGCGGTGTCCTTCTTAACGGTCTCTGTGAAGATAAAACGAAATGATATCAAAATATAATGTATAATAACGTATTAAACATAACTGGGTAAAGGGAACAGCATATCTGACTAAAAAAAATCAGAGAAAGTATCAGGATTGAGAATTACAAGAATGCATGTACCACTACAACATGGAGAATGTAATGAAAATCAAAGACTTGGTAATTTATCAACACACATTGAGAATCAATTATCAAAAATGAAAATAAATTAATATTATGAAAATAACAAAAGGAATAAAACCACTTACTGTCTTCATCCTCTCGTTTTTCCTGTACATTTACTATGTTCTCTGTCTCCGTGGCTTTCTTCACACCACACCACATCCTCCCCTTTGTAGTTGCGATTTAATATTCGTTGTTTGGGGGTGGTCGGCTCATGTCTTAGTTAAACTAACTCTTATCAAAATAACACGATGCAGGACTGGGCCCTGGGGACGTGTGTTTTGACAGCGCCCCGATTAAAAGCTTTGAGATTGCTTTTGGGACGTTAGAGTTTAGATTGAAGTATAAAAGTCCCTTAGATGCGTTATCACGTGTTTGTGAAGAGATGACAACGGTGATAGAACGTGTCCGTCTTATAATTCTGATTCGAATTATGTTAGAAAACTATTTATTGTCGTATTTAATATTATCGGCTGTTGTTTCACTTCGGTATGATGTGAGAGAGGTGTCTCGCCTCTGTATGTGTTTGATCTGAAGGGCCGACTGTACGAGATACGCACAGTGCGGCGGGGGAAACGAAAAAAAGGGGGGGGGGGGGGGGTTGGACTGGTTGCAGAAAGCGCTTTTCGGTCAACAAGTGACCTTCATCAGCTGCAGAGTCCTGAAAAAAAGGGGGGGACTGTGCTTAAACAAAGAAGTGAGAAACCAAAACACTTGGTTTAAGCCTTCATCACCGCGGTTGGAGAGAGGTTACATAAAAGATTAAGTAGCTTATTGGCCACCATGCTGCTTGTTATACTGACCTCAGCTCATGAGTCATCTTTCGACCATCTTGTTTCAATGGTACTGCATGTGAAAACTGTGTTTATTACTGGTAGCAATCCCCATACAAATACAACCGAATCCGGCTGTCATCTAAAGCAGGCCTGTCCTTCTCTGTCAAAGCCCAGAACTTATAAACAAAATAGCCGTTTTTGACTTGCGGCGATTTACTTATTTTCATGTGAAAAATGAATTTCTATGAAGAAATCAGTATATTGCGATATGATACATTTTCATTATCAGAAACCGTGTAAAAGTGACACACGATGCACGTTTAATGTGCAGTGATTCTTCACTTACGTGGTTTAACCAACCCCTTCTCTTCGTCACCCACTGTGAGCAAGATATCATCATCAATAGAAAAGTACTCCTGTTATATACGTATTACGGCACATCATACTAATAATGTTTGCTATATATCAACATATTTATCGCTGCTTAACCTTGCAAAATAACAATGGTCTTATAGTTATTCAGTTTTTCAAGCAAGTTTTTTTATGACAGCTAGTTTAGAATTAATGGTTTACTAATGGTTCTAGACACGGTCTATTGAGCGAAATCTTATCGCGGGATGTACTAGGATCAGTTGTGGGGCAATACTTATTCAACAAATAAAAAAAAAATGTTCTCATTCATCTCCAGTCAACATTGGTATTACAGTTTTTTCGTTTTCGTCTTTTAGCTGGATGAAATATTGAAGGTGACCGTGAAGTACATTGTTGTAAGTCGGGCTTTGTTAAAACTTCCCCGGCCACCAGCGCATAGAGTGACACATCTTTATCCTTTTTTGTTTGTTCTCCGCTCAGTGTTGATTAAATATTAGAACGTTTAACGGTCACCCGCTGGTTCTTCCCTTATTAATTAAAGATTGGTTGCACCACTACACACGCTGATTCAATGCATAAGCACTACATCTTGTCCATCAGTGTAATAGACTTAAGATCTATATAAACTGCCGCTGTCTAAATCGCGATCGTCAAAGGAATCTTTATTAATACACCTTATTAATTGAAAAAATAAAAATTAAAAATACACTGACTGTGTATTATGATTTCAGTGAAATGATTTTTACTCCGCAGACACCTTAAAACGTATCCTATAAAACCCAGATTGTAAGTGCAAGTGTGATTAACAATTTCTATAGTACAAGCGACAAGTTAAATGCTAGTCAGTTATGTGTCCGCTAATTGACTTGCATTTGCTGCAACCAGAGTTGCATTATTCAAGGCCGCGGCCAAACTTTTAATAATCAAACAGCATGGCCTTTGACCAAGTCTTATTCATTATAATTCATTGCAATTTTATGGAAATAATGACCATGCTTTAAATATAGACTTTGATATCGCTTCCAAGCAATCTGTATTAATTTAAAATGTTTTTTGAGACGACTGTGAATTGGACTGGATTTGATAGATCAAATACAACTTTTAGGGATAAATCAGCAAAGAGAAATGATGAATAACAAAATATGATAAGCCCTCGGGGGAAGTTTCCTCAGGAGAGATGTTCTTATAATCGGGATGATCACGCCTTTCGACAGTATATACATGTAGCGCACCTAAGATAATAAAATGAAATTTTCAAAAGAATTAACAATATAAATCTTTCAGTTCTATTGGAATCTCATGTTCTTAAATGTCAGTCAAAATCCAATAACGACCGTCACATAATACTAAGGCAGGACCCCTGCGGAAAAACGTTGTTCAGTCACGAAGAAAGACGAACGAGATTACGCCTGTTGAAAGGCCGTGTAAAAGAGAAAGGGGTACTCCTGCGCGGAAAAACGTCATTCAGTCGCGCGTTGTAAAGGCCAGCTTGCACTGTTCCGACGTCATTCCGCGGAGGCTGAAAAATCGGAAAGATTTGTTTTTGTGCTGTGTCTTTCCATATACACATTCACAGGTAGATTTATGTGTAGCACTATTGCACTCTGAAACCACCGCATCTTTGTATCTACTGTGATATTGAAGCATTTTATGTAACCAAAACAACAATTAATGTTCAGGTCAAGCTTTCCTTCCGTCATGCTTCCTTCTCCATCTTTTGCAATTGACAATTTTTTTTTTTTTTTGCAACATTTATCGCGATCGTTTCCATGCAAAAACTTTGCACCTATTGGAATAAAGGGGTATTCTTCTATTGACTCTATATTATACTTGATCATCATTGGAATTTGGATCTTCATTGGAATTTGGTTAACAGGATATATAAACGTTTGACTAGACAGTTTCTTCTCGCATTCTGAGGGAGCCACTGGTATTTTCGTTACTCATAAGAGCCTCTTTTTATTCCCCGAAATGAGTGAAACGTTCATTTTATTTAACATAATTCGTGAAGCACCAAATTCCCGTGACTCTAAAATATTTATGCGTCTTTTTATTCTCCATCCTTCGTGAAACGAAGTCATTATACCCAGTGATTCATGATTTTTCAGGATTTTTGACGGGCATTTTCAGCGAGAATTAAAGTATTATTTACTGTGATTTGTGAATTGACGATTTTATTTCCTGTGAACTGTGATCTCTACCACTCCAATGGGACTCTCTTTTCTAAATCAGTCGTAGTTGAAGAGTGATAGATAATATAAAACTTGTTTTAACCTCTTTTTTGTTTTTTGATTCGAATAGCTCTCAGAATTTTTTCATGAGCGCCATTATTCCCTATTTGTAAAATATCAAAACAAAACTTAGGCGGACTTTTTTTAATCACTCCCGTGTTAGAAATAAATGAATTGAATTAAATCACTGGAGCGGGCGGTCGTGGGTTCGGGCCCGTCCGGGGACACAACAATCTGAAATGAAATGTACTTGATGTCTCTCCCATTGCCGCTATTGTTGTTGTTTTTGTTCATGATGTGCCAAGGAGTCAAAAATTCCTTAATATGGGGTCATGGTGACTCTTTTGTAGAGATAAATCAAGGGATGAAGGGATATGTGAATGGAGTCAATTGTGACCCTCCTGTGGGGTCTGGGGTGGCATTTTTCCATGGGAGTCAACTTGACTCCAATTGGGAGTTAATTTAGGCACCACTGCTGGACTCCAAGTTTGGAGTCACTTGGACTCCGATTTTATTCTCAGTGTATACACTGGTATCAACTGAGAAAATATTAATTTGTCCATGTAAAAAAACAGTACGCTGCATTCAACGTTGCTATTACTTGATTGTCTACATATAACAGGGATGCTGTCCATATTTTGGTCATACTCAACGGCTTTTATTATAGCATGCCTTTTAACAACCTCAAAGACAGATTTGCTGGGTAAGCATTCGTCTCTGGAGCACCCTTTAGCCGATATTTTTCACTTGAAAGTTCATACCTACAGGGTAGATGCTTACATATGTTACTTATGTATACTAATAGGCCAACTTGTAACACCAGGTTTTGTTATCTGTAGAAATACCCCCTGAAATTAGCGTACCTTTAACAAACAGATTAAATTAAAACCAAACTTTCTTTAGGAAAATATTGATCTCTCAGCTGCATAGGTCAACTATCTATAGTATGTTCAGTTACATAGATGCGCCGATCGCAAAATAGTGCAAAATCTTAAATGCTGGTAAAATTAAAGAATTGGTGTCAGGAAAAATTTTAAAAAAATCATCCACACTGAGCAAAGGAACTGAGATCTCTAATGATGAAAAATTAAAACTTTAAGTAGTCCATTTCAATAGTAAATCAAACTGGCACACCAATATAGGAAAATGTTTAAAAATAAAATTACTCAATAGAGCATGGACTTGCGAAATATATAATGCAATAATACAACAACGAAACGATGGAACCGGGATTTTATATCGTATAATGTACGTGCACGATATTGGCTATCCATAGCCCGGGTCTTAAAATGAAGTTACACCCGAAATTAAAAAAAAATAAAGTATTCAATACAATAAATCAAACAAATATTTTACAAGCTATCTTGTTTATTGGTCGCTGGTGCTTAGTACTGGAAATTGACAAACCTTTTCAGAATCACATGAAAGCAACTGTGTTTTGACACATGTCTATAAACATTCATTGTCCTATAGCTAGGAATTTCTAAACTGAGTCCTATGAGGTTAGTAATCAATCTCTTTACTTTGAAGCATTCAGGTACCCTCTATCACAAAAGTTAATATTTTCAAAACTTCTGGGTTTTTTTACACATAAACACGATCCTTATGAAAATCAAATTTGTTCATTCTGGGTCTAGCGTCTATCATCTATCTAAAAATATTTTGACTCGAAATTATCTAGAATTGTGGTCTCTATTATATCGCCGTAAACAAAATTTACCACAAGCTCACAAACGCACATGCTCACAAACGACTATTTTCATCTTGGGGAAGATGTACAATTCACCCCCAAGTTAGAAGGCGGTGCATATTAGAAATTCAGGCCTTAATTCATCTCAGTGTAGGCAAGGGTGGCTTTATTGTCCCTGATACATATCGATCGAAAATAAAGTTGATATGAGCGCACCATGCATTACATTATGTGTACAGTGTGAAGTGTGTGAAGCTAGTTAGGACATACTTATCAGCCCGGCCAATATTTTACCTGTGCAAGGTAAAGGGAAAGGGGACGGATGATTCACCTGTTATATGTACGGAGAATATCTGTGATGACATTTTCAAAATGACAAGAGTCATATATTAACTGCTGTTTTCAGCGTGGACGTGTTCGGTTAATCATTGCAGGCAGTGGGCACAAGTAGATCTAGGCCCGTAGCAGTATCCAGGTTATCTAAGAATTGGAAAACTGGGTCACCTGTACATGTAGTAGTTGATAACAAAGCAAACTTTCCGACCACATTCCCAAGTCCGTGTGTGTATTTGAGGCGATGGGGAGGCACGCGGTGTTGAGGTGGGTTTTACACCAAAGTTCCTGGAGTCACCCGCCTCGGTGGTTAAGCCATGGTGCAGCCAGGCTGACAGGTGGGTTTAGTCAGCAGAAACACACCGTGTACTCCACGCAATGGATACGAAGCTTCGGGTCAACGCCCCCAGTAAGGTCAAGCACTATCGTGAAAAGTCCGTACCCAGATATAGACCTTACCACCAAACCCCTGGCTGAAGATGTGATGAAGGACTGGGCTAAGTTCGGAAACCACATGGCGCTGGTATGCACTAGTGTAATACAAAATGTTTTTTAAAATTAAAATTAATGGTCGCGGTACACTGGCTTGACCAAGCAATTGAATCTATGCTCCTCAACGTACACAAAACAGACTCGTTTTTCTTCTGACTGCCTTCTAAATGTACCGGCAGTAAACATCAGTCACATTTTGAACTGGTTGGTACATATAAGTTGCTTGTGGAATTGCTGATATTCCGTTGCTTGTGGAATTGCTGGTATTCAGTTAAAATAAACTTGTCCCCGGTTACACAAATTCTGCTTTTCACGATCTTCTACTTGCTGCTCATACCAACTGTGTGCATGTGACCATATAACGTTGGCAAGAAAGATGTTAGCTACTTTAAAACCGACTTAAGTTTTTGTGAAACTGGGGCCTGGTTTATAACATCTCACAGGGCAACAGTCCAAATTAACTATCTACTGGTATATACCGTTCATACGATCACCACGAATATTTACTTGCCCCAGATGTATGAAAGCCTTTTTGTTATCACTTGCAAAGTCAAAACTCCGTTGATAAAACGTGATCGCTCACGCTTGCACTCTCTCTCGTGATCCTTGTCTTTATATTGCCAACTAGTCTGTCTATCATCGACTGGATGGATAGTTTCTGCTTTTACAAAGGTTGTACATGTATTTAAGTGGTATTGAGCGTGTTTTAAAAACATCGCACAAAATTGAAAGAGCAAAAGGGACCAAACAGGATTTTGAAAAATATGCCATCCACTATATTCCAGTTAGATGCCATGAGAAATTACTACATAGTAAATTATTATTTGTCAAGGTTGATGGGACCACGGGACAGAGTTACACTTACTCGCAGCTAAAAGACGCCGTGATTCGCTGTGCAAGCGCATTGGCTCGGCTTGGGTTCAAGAAGGGGGACACGTTAGCGCTGTACAGCCCCAATGTGCCAGACTATGCCACGGTATTCATCGCTACGGCTGCTCTAGGAGGAACAGTGACGTGTGCTAATCCTATGTACACACCAGGTAGATTTGCGTAATATCCTCTCTTTCCTGCCCCTTTCTCTCTCTCTCACACACACACACACACACACACACACACACACACACGCACATTTGATTACAATGTTATCTGATAGAAAAACCCTCCTGTGCAAATGCTTTAATACACAACTAAGAAATTTCCCTGGAAAGCAAATGTAAGAATGTATCATATACGTTTTGAAAAAAATTGTTTTCATGAGGATTAATGTTATTTCTCTTTTAGTTTAAATTTTTGAGTAACTTGCTTCTCGCTCAGAAGTATACGTAACTGGGTAATTTATCATTGTATTGTAGAGGAGCTTGGTAATCAACTGAAGCGCTCAAATACCAAGATTTTAGTAACTCACGAAATGGTGGCTGGACACGCAAGGGATGCCCTTGCCATGGCGCCGAATGTCAAAGAAACTATAGTCTTCGGTAACGTGTCGGGGTTTCGTCCATTTACTTCCATTCTTGAAGATGACGGCCACGCTTTCCCGGAGAACGTTGACATCAATACCAAAGAGGACGTACTAGCCCAGCCTTACTCTAGTGGGACGACGGGTTTACCTAAAGGAGTGATGCTTTCTCATTACAACATCACATCTAACATAGCCCAGTTAAAGTGAGTGAAGGTACACCGAAAAGATACAACTATAAACCTGTGGCAGTAGAGAAAAACATGTTTGTAAAAGAGAACATATAATAGCCAAACACATATTGTATCTTCACCATTTCTTAATTTTAGTTCATGTTGACTTTTGGATGAAGTTTGTATTTAAATTTATGCTGGTAAAATTTGGTGGCACTGCCTAGGTAATGTTTTGTAAGATGCACCCGTCTTTGTATTCATATGCATGCGCATACTGCACACGCACGTACACACACACACACGTGATGCACCAAATGAATCCAGCTAAGGTGATTCCCTGTAAATATTCTACTACAGAATTAGTGTGTTTATTTAAAATACGCGGAAGTAATTACTTGTCATAAGTATGTTTGACGTTTGCTTTCAGTAACGAGAATGTGATGAACTATGAGGGTCCGGAGGAGGTGTTGACCGGTCTGTTGCCATTTTTCCATATCTATGGTCAAGTTGTGGTCATGCTCACAGGACTTAAGACAGGAAGCAAGATTGTTACTTTGCCGAAGTTCCAGCTGGAATACTACCTTGAAACCATTCAGAATCATAGGGTGAGAGCATAATTTATTTGGTTAACAAGTCAAGTTATGAAGAATATCACTAGGAATTTCTAGTGATAGCAATGACTCTTAGAAAAATGTCGTATACAAGATGCGGAAGTCCGCTTCATACATTCTTTGCCAACCTAGCAGGGGCGGATCCAGAGACATTTTCTGACAGTCTTCCAAATTATCTTTGTTGATCCATCCTCCATTTCTGACCGTCTTCCGACAGAAAAAAACAGATACCCGTCAATGTAAACTTGAAAATCTGACCGTCTTCCGGAAGACCCAGAAGACGGCCTAAATCCGCCCCTGCTAGGAACGTACATTCACGGCACATACTGCTCGCGACATTACTATGGTCAAAGCAATGTTAAATGATTTTCAGAATGCATGCGGTGTTCTTAAACTCTTGTGAAAAGCTTTTGGCTTATATGAGATCAGTTGGCAATATTTATAAGCTTTTGATTCATCGTCAGTCTTAGGACTACCGGCTGCGTGTAGGGAGATATTCTGGACAGAAAGTGTGCCCTGAGATGACGCCGCGTTCATAAAATTTTAAGTTTCGCAACCTTCGCGGAAATTCAAGAACTGCGCTTTATTGTAAACTTAAGTACCTAGTAATAATTAAGCGAACAACTTACACCGAAAAATAAGCTTAAATTTGTTCAAAATGGATGTGGCGCGAAATTTCTTCTTAGACGGACTCGTAGCTTGTAAAATGGACATACTGATTTGGTGCTACTCCCTTTATTAAGCAATAGTGGTATCGATGCTGGAAATGTTTTATTATATATCTTATTTCCACTCCACATATGAGCCGATGTTGAAGTTTATATCCAGTTGTCCTTCGAGTTTTAATGAGTTTTTTTTTTAATTACTCTGTTTGCTATTCTCAAATCTATTATGACCCTGCATAAACGTAGATCTGTTACAATTCGTGGGGTTTTGATATAGATTTATGCACACGGTAAGAGTGTGTCATCTAGAAATAATATATTATTTTCAGAAACGAGTTTCTTGATTGATTTCTAGGCCACCATTCTACACGCGGTGCCTCCTATCATTATCGCCTTGGCAAAGAGCCCTCTGGTGGACAATTATGACCTGTCGTCTGTCAGGAATCTGGTCACGGGAGCGGCCCCCTGCACTGAGGCCATTGCCTCACAGTGTGTGGAAAGACTGAAATTGAATCGTTTTCAACAAGGTGGGTTAATTTAGTAATCGATTCTAACAAGATGGGATTGACTTAGTAAACGTTTTTAGCAAGGTGGGACTGACTTAATAAACGATGGTTTGTGCTATTTAATATGCATGTATTTGAACTGTTGGTGGCTGATTGTTAAATACTTGAAAGTTGCACACTCGTAGCACACACGTTGCACACACGCGGACACACGCGCGGACGCACACGCACGCACGCACGCACTCACACTCACTCACACTCTCACACACACACACCTAAATAGGATGTGGCATAAATCAAGCATGGCAAGTTTAGTTTTAGACTTACATGTAGATGAAGGATAATCTTTTTTATAATTAAGTAGAAGTTCCTCTCCCCGTATACTAAAATGATTTTTGTTGTTTCTGAAGATGTGTTTTTACGTGACGTATCAATGGATAAATCATGACTCTTCATCTTTTTTTCCTAGCCTACGGGTTGACAGAAACTAGCCCTGTGACACACTGCAATCCTCCAGTTGGTTATAAATTAGGTTCTATAGGGTTTGCCCTGCCAAACACAGAGTTCAAGGTAAAATCTTGTAAACGCATATGATAAGTGTGTGTGTGTGTGGGGGGGGGGTGTTTGTGTGTGTGTGTGCGCGCGCGCGCACGCGTGTGTGTGTGTGTGTGTGTGTGTGTGTGTGTGTGAGAGAGAGAGAGAGAGAGAGAGAGAGAGAGAGAGAGAGAGAGAGAGAGATTATGTTAATGCCTGTAACATGCATTCACTGTAGGTAATAGACTTAGAAAACGGCGCAGATCTGGGGCCTATGGAAGAGGGAGAGCTGCTGGTACGGGGGCCACAAGTTATGTTAGGCTATCACGACAACCCAGAAGCTACAGCTAATACTATCAAAGACGGCTGGCTCCATACAGGTACGACTTAAATAATATCAAACTATTCCTTACAGTTTGTAATCAAAAGACGCCTGAGGACTAACACACTTACAAACACCATGCACACAAACCGTTGAACTTATCAATTCGTTCTGAGATCATACCGTTCAGTTCACCCTCTCTCTCTTCAACTATGAGGCACGGGACAAACGTCGGTTTGGATAAAAATGACATATGTTTTGAATGCTATTGTATGGGAAATACTAAAATATCAAAAAAGTAAGAACCTTACAGTTACATAATTCAGAAGAGTTCTTTTTTTGAATACATCTAAATAATTGTTTGAACGTCATATGCATTGACGATAAACCGATGGCATTTAATGAAATATACAATGTTTTGACAGATCCTTCTCTGTCTTTCAGTGCAGGTTAGTTTATCAAACAACCAGTTCTCAAAAAGGAAACAATTGCAGGTTGACCTGAAACAGCACGTGACTTACGTAAAAAGAGTTATTTTCTGAAAGTCATGTTTTGACACAATACAAAACTGAAAATAAAAACATGGAAAGACTTTTTATTGAAATGAATAATGGTTTTACAAGAACAAAGTTTTAAAATGCATAAATACAGCTATTAAGATGATTGTTCTGCTGTTCAGGTGACATTGGGTATCGTGACCAAGACGATCACATGTGGATCAGTGACAGGGTAAAGGAACTCATCAAATATAAGGGATTCCAGGTGGGTCTGAGTTTTCTGAAATGTCCGAGAATTAGCGAAATATTCGGTTTTATCAACTGAAGCTCATCATAAGATTGAAATAGGCTCCAGCGGGAAAATCAGTTAGATGGGATTAGGCACATCTTGTAAGGGGTTATTCAGAAAGAGAAGAGCCGAGTGCTAGCTGGTACACGGCCTAAATATGGCGGAGCGACATGAAAGGGAGACAGCTTAATCTTCACGGCTCCCCACGCGTCGTCCTTCGACCTACAGGGACGACGCGTGGGGAGCCGTGAAGATTAAGCTGTCTCCCTTTCATGTAGGTCCGCCATATTTAGGCCGTGGACCAGCTAGCACTCGGCTCTTCTCATTCTGAATGGTCCCTAAGACAGAGCGTGCCACTGTGTACTCTGTTTGCTTTCTTACTTCAATTTACGGTAATAACTCAGTTTCTTTTGACATTTGTAGATCACATGATCACTGATATTTATGCCGTAGCGTTTTTTATGTTTCCCGACTGGGCCCTCCGCGAAACAAAATTCTGCGATTTAACTTCTGCTGTTGTCGTCATAGCCTTGATTTCTATCTTCACAGGTGCCTCCAGCAGAACTTGAAGGGCTGATCCTAGCGCATCCTGCAGTGCAGGATGTCGCAGTGATCGGTATACCAGACGACATTGCGGGAGAACTGCCCAGGGCCTACGTCGTCCGCAAACCTAACATGGACGTCAAAGGAGAAGAGATTGATGCATTCTTAGACGGTGTGTATGCTCAGAAAATGTTGAGTTTTAAGGCAAATATTTATCAAATAATACACTACAATTACATCAATACTCATAGGTCTGAGTTTTTTTGACGACAAGAGCATGAATATTTATTATTAATGAAAAGAATGTTTTGTTCCAGAGCACATAGCACCGTACAAGAAGCTACGAGGCGGCATAGAATTTATTGATGAAATTCCGAAAACGGCCAGCGGTAAAATATTAAGACGGCTGCTAAAGGAACAGCTTTGAACAGGACCTTCAATTTTACGATGAACGCGATAATTTTATGAGCATTCACTATCGGATTCAGGGTTTTGCTAAAGGAAGGAGGGGCTCAAGGATGAAAAATGATAAAACAGTAGACAGGGACAAATTTTCTGCAATACATGTATATGGGGCACAGGAATAGACGAAGAATTGTCTTGTTTTGTCTTATTTCTTGTAAAACAGTATTTTGGGAGGTAGAAAATGGAAGAGTGGGACCAGTGTGTATTTTGTATTCGTGGATTGTTTATTAGGTGTCTCAGGCGAGTATCAGGTATAGTCAAGAAACTGACTGATATTTGGCAATACATGTAGCAATAATATGAATTATGACATTCTAGGTAACTTAGGTACAGATTCGGATTATCGTGGTTTTTTTACTAACAGAATAGATCATCATAGCAAAACTTTTGCAAATTGGGACTCTCTTACTTTTATGCTGAAACTGGTCCAGAAATAATAACATGAGTATTGTTTGATCGACAAATACGTTATTTTCACAAATATAGTGAGAGTAACACTCAGAGCACTCTTCATTGCAGTACTTCCTACTGTAATACCCCATTATTCGAGTGAAGTTATCGGGCAGTTCTTTTACACGTATAATGAACTTTTTTCTGGTGCGTTTTTCTTTTCGTATACATAATTCACGCAGTTATGATATCATTCTTTTGTTTAGTTGATTGTGTTAATTATTTTGTCAGTTCTGCATTTTACTCAAATGAACTTTCAAATATTACATCTATCGCAGTCGGTTGGTCCATGCTTTAAACTGCGTCATGTCTACTGGCAACGATATATAACAATACTTAACGATTTTACAAATACAGTGTCTTTTCGCAGACTGTTTATACAAGAACAATACCTGATTTATCGTAAATATTGTTGAATATTGATGAATAATGTTGATTGATTTAAGGGTATTATTTTCTAACAGTATTATGCTCTGGTGATTTGATTATGAAGTTCTAAGCATTTTGTGATCTAAGCGGTAGTCCGAAACTCATACGCACAAGAAGCGTGTATATCTTACAAATATTAATATAATGGGCAATAAAGTATTATATATTGTTATACTGTCTGGGTCAGTGATTGTCTTATAAGTTAACCACATTCGGTGGGTCGATGGGTACCCATCGTATATCCCCGCCCTTCTCCACATTGTAGAGAGTAGCTCACCCTCAGGGACCCCATTACCTTGATATCTATGACAGTGCCTATAGGTCCTCTAGGGGATCCTATATCTTTAATTAATGAAAATAATATTCATACGGTAACAGTATAAAAAGTATCGATCAAAAAATGTTTTATTTGAAAAAGGAGAATCATCCCAAGGGACGGATCCAGGCACTTTTTCCGACAGGCTTCCAAATCCCGACACAGTTACATAATGCAATGATTATTTATCGCCATTATTATTATTATTATTATAATTATTATTATTATTATTATTATTATTATCATATTGATACCGTTGAAAAGTGCAAATAGTTGAAATTCACAAGGAGGTTTTATTTTAAAAAATGTGGTTGTCTTTTGAAACGTTTTCAAATGGTATGATATGAAAATACTATATGAATGGTATTATGTGAAGTGGCCGAGTTATCGGTTCTTATATTGTAGAATGTTGTGTGGACGAGCCTATCCCTGAAATATGCTGACAGGTAAGGCAGCAATCTATTAATTGGCAGAATGTTCTTTTTCCCCGTCGAGCACAAGTTTTATTACAAAAAGACAAAGGGGGTTGGAGGGTCATTTTGACATATGAGAACAGAGATCATGGGAGGAATGAGATTGAAGCTACGTGATTTTTCAAATATTTAAATTGCATACTGTTTGTAGTAACTGCACCTCGATTCGATTAGGTGATAAAGGACATGCATGGGGAAGCTGATACTAACAGAATGACAAATGCACAGACAGGCAGACAAAGGGGCCGTTCAGAATGAGTTTAGTCGCAATAGCTAATGCACACTAACTCCACGGGGACTCTTGTTGAAAATAACATATGTTATATGTGAAAATCCTTATGATGAAAAAGCAACTATTGAGGCGTGTGTGTATGGCTCAAGTCTAACTACTTTGTCTTCAATGATGATAAAACTGAATTGGTCCATTTCAACTCTAAGTTTTCCAGAGACAGCACCATACTAGACAGTATCAGAGTTGGAGATTCTGTTATCACAACAAGCACAGAAGTTAGAAATCTGGGTGTAATTTTCAACAACAAATGTGATATGACATCACACATTAACAAAGTGTGTAAATCATCATTTTAGTCTGCAACGAATATCTAAGATTCTTCTCCTTATTGACAGCAAGCAAACAGAGCTAATCATCCATGCATTTGTGACTTCTAGCCAGAGGGTGCATTCCCAGAGATTTAGATCGATCCAGATATTTAGATTTAGATCGACCTAACTCCCTGGGGGTTCACGCTAAATTGCAATCAGCCGAGCGCACACCATAGTTACTTACCCCCTGACAGCTTTTAGTAGGCGGGACAGACGCTTAAGCCGGCTAAGCCGACAGTAATTTAGTGAGACTCCCCACAGGGATAGATCGATCTAAAATCTATGGGAATGGGGTCCTAGACTCGATTATTGCAACAGCCTCTTGTCCGGAATA
Organism: Lingula anatina; assembly: GCF_051362555.1. NCBI lineage: Eukaryota > Metazoa > Brachiopoda > Lingulata > Lingulida > Lingulidae > Lingula > Lingula anatina. Next base: position 22,874,019 of record NC_141769.1, on the reverse strand, counting down.
CCTAACTATTAAATGGAAAAACTTCAGTCTATTAAGAATTCAGCAGCTCGTCTCCTTCGAAAAACTCAGAAGTCTCAACACATCACACCAGTACTCCGCGATCTTCATTGGTTACCAGTCTCTCAAAGAAAAGTTTATAAGATTTAACTCTTTTAAACTTTTCTTAAGTTTTAAGTTTATAAGATTTTACTCTTTGGATTGGATCGAAGGCCAACAGTAAAGAGATAATGTGTAAAGATGATAATCTTAAATGGACCTGCGATTCATTCAATATATTAGGTTTAATTTTTATTCCTGATTAAAATCAAATGGAAGAGTTGAATTACACCACCAAGCTTAAGTAAATAGAATCTGAAATTAATCAGTGGGGGAAAAAGAAATATTACTACTTTAAGTAAAATTACAGTTATGAAGTCTTTACTTATCTCAAAAATAACACACCTACTGCTTTCACTCCAGACCCCTAGTGAAGAGTGGGTCCAAAATTTAGAAAATTTGTTACACTGTATATAAATTTATTTGGCATTTTAAAGTTGAGAAGGTAGCCCGCAAAACACTCTAGTAGGCTTGTTAAGAGGTCAAACGCTGCATTTTGTAGTACAAATGTCTAACTTGGCATAAATGTTCCTTGGGCCAAAAGAAAATTTTTTATCCAAAGAGACGCCCTCTATCGATACATTAATTAGCATAAATTATGCAAATTATGTGCCAAAATATATAATATTTCATATTTCCATTAATTTTTGGCCTAGAAACATGTATAGATTATCAAACCTGACTAAATTAGGGACAAGGAACCCATTTTTGATCATTTGGAAGCAATTGGTGGCCATTTTGTGCCTCAAATCCAAGATGGCCGCCACCCGCCATTTTGAAAGTGGACATAATTTTGCTATTTTATGTTGAATTTTGAAGCGTTTGGTCTATATATATTTGATATAAATATCGATTCCTACTATTTTGGGTGTGAAAAAGTCATTTTTGATATTGTTTTGGTGATAGTAGGTGTTTTGAATGGACAAAGAGGGTGTTTTAAGTGCCTACCACATATGTGTGTACGCTGCAAAACCATGGATATTGATAACCCGTATTCAAATATATCTCAATGCAATTTTTTGTTATATACCATTGCTATTGGACTATATTATGAGCAAAAATACCCACATTTGTACCATTATGGAGGCCATTGGTGGCCGTTTTATCCCTCAAATCCAAGATGGCCGCCAAAACCATTTTGAACATGAGCATAATTCGCTATTTTGAAACTACATGTACTACATCTTTGTAAATGAGTAATACGTCGTTTTATATTATTTTCTGGTGCAGAATACATTATCTGTTTCTTAAAATTTGTGCCTCAAATCCAAGATGGCCCTCACACGCTATTTTCAAATTGAACATTATTCACCATTTTGAAACTATCACACCTTCATAAGCGTGCCATACGTCATTTTTGATTATTTCCTGGAGCAGAATGCATTTTCGGTTTCATAAAATGTAAATAGAAACTTTTATAAGCCTCCAAATAAATATAGGATTCAGTTGCTACATGGACCTGCAGTTTATATGTACAATGAGTAATCCAATTAGTACAAAAATGCTTTTGCCGATCTATAAAACAAGTGTCAGCAAACAAAATGGCTGAATTAAAGCAAAAGAATACATCTTTGACCGCATGAGGAAAATTGTTAGCCATTATTTTGATCAAAACCAAGTGATGGTTGCTTGCCGCTATTTTAATAATTTGGTGTTATTTATAATCTTTGAACTGTGGGACCCTCATTCGCTTGTATTAGGTAAAATGGCACTATTCTTGGGGCTCAAAAGTAATTTTCCAGTGCTAATTTGGTGACAGAAGATAATAAAAAAGTAATATAAGGTTGTAAAATAAATTCCAAGATGAGTTTCGTTGAGTCTGTTACAAAAATGTGGAACCCAAACCACATGCTCAAATATATCATCTAGATTTATCTTAAGTGACCATCCACTAAAAGATACTGAATACTCAAAGGAAAGCAATAAATATATATACATAGTGGTATTATATTATTAATCTTTTACTGGTCAATGTGAACCAAAAAGCCACATGCACATTTATGTCCCAGCCACTGGGGCTTGCATTCGCATGTTAAATATAGCCCAGAAGATTTGAAGGGAGAAAAATGTGTCGTCTTATAATACTATGGAACTTGGTTAGTTGTGTTGATGCGTAAATGTCCGTGAAAGACAAGCAAATGGACTTTGCTTTGAAATAGCTCTAGATCTTGTCTGCAAAATCATCCAGCAGCACAGCAAAAAGAAACATGCATGATCAGCTCTGGTAGGCCAATAAAACAACAGCTAGTAAGAATTGAGGTTTTGTCAGTGTCCTATGAGAAACAGCCAAACAATATATTAGAATCCAGTTTCCAGAGAAACATTAATGCATGAGAACATGTCGCATCAGAGGAAAGTGGTATCTTTACACAAAAGAATGAATCTGCAAAACCAACTAGAAAGCAGCAGCTGCGCAGGAAGGTAAGAGGGATAAAGCAAAGAAGTCGAGGAAGCAGCCTCTTTTCCTAGTTGACAGTGCCAGTGATCATTCCTAGCATGATTTGGCCAGACAAGTCATCTCACTACCAATAGAAATCCATAAGGCGACTACATAGTTCTCATTGTTTCCAATGGACGAACAAGCACAAAACATCTACAGTATATGACAACTACAGGAATATTCATCTTGGAATAATCTTAAAACACCTTATGCATTTTTTTATTATCATCTGTCACCAGAGTAACACCAGAAATTAATTATGTACTTCCAAAATAGTAACAATTGATGTATTACGATCATATGTAAGTCCAACAGCTCAAAAAAGGTAAATTATGCCATAATTTTAAAATAGAGACAGGCTGTTGGATATGAACAACAGAATAGCTAAAAGTAGTCACCATAAAGTTGAATCCACTATGCTGGTCTCTTGCACTTAATCTATGTCTGGCAAAACCATTTTAAAATTGTTATATAACATATTTTTGCACAAATTTGACTTCAAGACGTATACAAGCGAAGGTGAAGACGCAAGCCTGTATTGGTGTTGGGGCCTTTTAATATTTTCTTTTTGTATTGTATCTCAGAAGAGATAAGACACATGACTTCTACAACCCAAATGATAAGAAACGATGTATAACATGCTAGTGTAAGAGCAATAGCTTCAAATTGATGAGTTATGCTTTATCCGTATTTCAAAATTGTGACTGGCGGCCATTTTGGATTTGAGGATCAAAATGGCTTCCAATTGTCTCCAAAGCACCAAGTATGTGTTCTTTACCTTTAATTAAGCTATTTTGGTCTCTTACACTTGTTTCAAGCTCTTTATGATTTTATAAAACATTTTGTACTAATTAGACTACATGGCACATGTAAGTCTATTTGACGACTTAAGCCTACATGCATATTCGTTTTGGAGAATAAAATAGTTTGTACTCACATTTTATGAAACAGATAATGTATTCTGCACCAGAAAATAATATAAAACGACGTATTACTCATTTACAAAGATGTAATACATATAGTTTCAAAATAGCGAATTATGCTCAAGTTCAAAATGGTTTTTGGCGGCCATCTTGGATTTGAGGGATAAAACGGCCACCAATAGCCTCCATAATGATAAAAATTTGTTTTTTTGCTCATAATATAGTCCAGTAGTGATGGTATATAACAAAAAATCGCATTGAGATATATTTGAATACGGGGTATCAATATCCATGGTTTTGCAGCGTTCACACATATCTTGGTAGGCACTTAAAACACCCTCTTTGTCCCTTCAAATCACCTACTATCACCAAAACAATATCAAAAATGACTTTTTCACCCCCAAAATAGTAGGATTCGATATATATATCAAGTATATATAGACCAAACGCTTCAAAATCCAACATAAAATAGCTAATTATGTCCACTTTCAAAATGGCGGGTGGCGGCCATCTTGGATTTGAGGCACAAAATGGCCACCAATTGCTTCCAAATGATCAAAAATGGGTTCCTTGTCTCTAATTTAGTCAGGTTTGATAATCTGTACATGTTTCTAGGCCAAAAATTAATGGAAATATGAAATATTATATATTTTGGCATATAATTTGCATAATTTATGCTAATTAATGTATCGATAGAGGGCGTCTCTTTGGATAAAAAATTTTCTTTTGGCCCAAGGAACATTTATGCCAAGTTAGACATTTGTACTACAAAATGCAGCGTTTGGCCATTTTTTGGTTCTTAACAAGCCTACTACTCATTCAGAATTACAATCAGGATGGTTGTGGCATGATACACTTTAAGTCCTTTGTGAGAGCCTTAAAACTTACATGGATACGCAGATTGATAACCACTGATAAAGTCACGAGTAAACTATTTTCTGAAGCCACTGGATCGGATGTTCGCAGATTGACTCAGTTTGGAACGATATACACACACACGAATTATCTCAAAGGTGCAACCTATTTTGGAAAGACATTCTTGTATATTTTTCAGAATTCTCAGAAAAAATGCCAAACAAAAGCATAGCTGAAATTTTGAGAGCTCCAATCTGGTAAAATTCTGCTCTATGATCAGATAACAGAAGAATATACAATAAAAATATGTTTGACAAAGGTTTCCATATTATCCAATATTTATTTAGAAGCAAGGGAATTTTTTTATCATTGGAATATCTTGTTGATGACAGGAATTCAGATTCCTTTTACACTCTACCAAGGTTTATAAGAAGCAATCTTTGGTGCTTATCCTGTGCTTAGACATCTGAATGCAAATGTTATGCTGCCATTACTACAGGTCCCAAGTACAATCCAAACATTATGCAAAGATAAAAAAGGTTGTCGAAGAATATATATATATATGTGTGTGTGTGTGCTTGGTTATGTGTGTTTGTGTGTGGGTATAAGTACAACTAAAATAGCGTTTATTGAATTATCTCCTTTTTGTACACAGTTTACATTATCGATGAATAAAAATTATTTAAAAAAAAGATTTTACTCTTGACTTTTAAATTTTGAAAGGGCGACTGTCCATTTTGTATGAACAAAATAACAGATCTTTTAACACCTCTTAGATCTCTTGTTATTATGTTGCCGCATATGTTTTTGAATCGTTTTATTAACACATTAAATAGGCCAACATCTCTTTAGTTTGAAGTTCATTCTCTCAAAAAGCCATTACTAGTGCTTTGTTCAGCACCAGTCTAGATTGACTTATATCCTCTAGATGCAGCGACAGAAGTTTGAAGATCAAATGCCTTAGTGTACATAAAAACTTACCAAATCTTGTTTATATAACAGGAACAGTATTGTTATACATTTTGAATGGGAGTGATGGATTTTCGCAGCTATATTTAATCACCTTTGTGGCCTTAACAGATTCATTTAGGCCTACAGCTTTTTTGTCACTGTATGGGAGTGGCTCAAAGAAGATGCTCAATGTCTGCTCAATCATCGCTCAAGGGTCGCCTGCATCGTCTAATCGCACAGGGGATGCAGGCAAATTGCTCAATGGACGCACCGGTCGCTCATACTTATTCATGAAAATTCCAGATTTGGTCGTTCAAAGGATGCACCAGGGTCACAGGAGCATTTACAAAGAGACACGACTTCCTGTCCATATCTTTACTTTGTTGTAGAAGGGACGCACAAATGCCTCAACTCAGTGTAAAGGGGGCTTAACACATATACTGTGGTATTTAGCCTTAGCAGCCGGAAAATCCTCGTTCTGTGATGTAATGTGATACCAAGAAATGCACAATGACCATCTAATAGCTTCCATATGAGAACTCGACGGATGACGGTAGTTGCAGCAATCTGATCAACGGCGGGTTAGATAGCAGCATATATGAGGGTTTTTTTCACTCCTGTTAGATTTCTAGCAACTGCTATGTAACAATACACATACGCTGGTTTAAAACCCCATTCCCTGTAACATGAGGTTCAGGTGCGCTGGCTTCTAACAAACTTGCACATCGTTTGACTTTTTTTCAATAGCTTCCTTTTTCGTATGCCAAACATGTAATATTTATCAGGAATAAAACATTGAATATACATAGGTTATGGAGTAGAAATCAAAATGAGATACAATGACGGGATCAGGAATTTGCCAGTATTTATGTGTATAGGGCATTGCCAACACATGTGAACCGCCAGTTGCTCCAGCAGAGCATTCATGCATAAAGTAGACGTACTATTTTCAGAACGCGCTTTTATTTCAGGCTATTACAGGTAGCTATACTTTATGGACAATGCATAATGACATCAATTGGCTTTGGAAGACAATTTATAAATTATAAATAGATTTATAACTGATATCAAATAAGCCAAAAGATGCGTGTCGCACATGATAAAGAATATACGATGCTTTTTTTACGTTTTTACATTTTTACAAATATTCTATTTATCATTTAGCTTGCGCCTTGACGACTTCACGTGTGAAACAAAAATAATGATTTAAATTGATACGCAATTGCAGAAATACGAAGCGCAGTATTATGTGTGACATCATATAACAAGACAAATGAAAGTTAAACATTTGTGGAAATATGACCGCCCAAATACTCCATATCAGATTATGATTATGAATCGAAATCATTCCTTGTTTCGTAACCTTCAAAATTAAATGTTTATTTAAAAGTTAGTTTGATCTAGATTTTTGGGGCTTCTATCATCTTTAAATTAATGTGATTATCGATTAAAGATTGAAAACTTAGCTGAAAGGTCTATTTTCGCACTTTTCGCCGACTTTAGCGCCCTCGTTTAAAATTACAGTCCACTAGGTTTATTGGGCAATATCAAAAGTAAATACAGGTTGTCGAAGAAAATTACCTTATAAGCCTATTTTTGGAATCATCCACCAGGCTACAGTGAGGGAGAAGAAGAATTTTATAGAATGGATTCATTGTTCCGTGTGACAGCTATATTCAGAACCCTTCAGGTAGCTACATCTACATGCACATCTACATGTACATGCCACTGAAAGTAGCAACAGGCGTACTCTCTGACCACAGGGTGCGCTAGTAGTCTGTTACGAAATTATTGTATCGCCGATACTTTAATTTTGTATGTTATTTAATCAGAAGGTACGACAAATGTGGATGTAGGTCACTCCTTTGTGCAAAGGATAGCGGGATACAATCTTTGCCTTTCCGGGAAGGAGTTTGGTAGTAAGATACCGGTACATGTGCCAGTGGCTTGAAAGGGCAACTTGGATAGGTTTAGCGATCAATTGAGTGATAGGTGAGCCAATAGTTATTATTTACATGTGATGTACACTGAAATGGGTATTTATAGTTATAGGTATATAGGGGTGGAATGGTGTTGGGGGCTCCTACGGGGCCCGGGACACTCTTAAATCGCATTCACAACATTGGACTAACAAATCTACTTGTTGCGTAATTCCCCAGGGAATCTATTCAGTGTCTATTAGGGGGTTGCGCGGCTAGCTTTTAAGTGGGTCGGCCATATTTATATGACCTGTTTGTCCGCGGATCAAATTGTTCTGAATGCGGCCTTAAAGAGACAGTGTTAATATGTTCATATATTGACACATGTATTTTGATATAGTTTTATACTTACCAAATGTGTATTTTGTCAGCTGACATTTCGAACGACATGTAAATGCATTAAATCATACTTTGTTTACATTCAGTATAATTATGTCTCGTAACATCGATTTGTTTTCGTATTTAAAGGTTCTCTTTCACCTCTCAGTTCACTTTTTTTAACAAGGTTGACATCATAGTTAACTTTGTTTAAACAGAAGGGCCCGAGAACACTGCTACAACATGAACTTCGACGACCTGCTGAAAATACTGGGAGAACTTGGAACATATCAAAGACAGAGATATGCCTTACTATGCATAGTGGCGGTTTACTCTGTTACATCCACAGTTGGTATTGTGTTTTACGGCATAGAGCCTAACCATCACTGCAAGATACCTTCAGCATACGTCGATGTTGTCACCAGTAAATATGGGAATGTTTCGCAGGAAGACCTGCTGAATCTAACCATACCATATACAGACAAAGGTGAAAGGAGTTCTTGCAAGCTGTATACATTCGATGAACGGTACATGTATACCAATAGCACAGCAACGTGGTTTCTTGCAAATGAATCATTTTACTATGGCACAGCCTTGAAAAATAACACCAACACGTCTTGGACGGTCATCAACAACAGAGGGAGTAATAACCAGGCTGGTCCACCAAGTTCAGCACCGTGTCCAGAAGGGAGAGTGTACAGCTCTGGCCAGTATGAGTCGACCATCGTGTCAGAGGTAAATTTTTAATAGGGCTGAATGGACTATTTTTCATTTTTAAGAAGTACAATTTTCCTGTTTGATACTGTATGATGAGCATACCGCTTCAATGTTATATCGATATTCTACAGTAGGCCCTATTTAATATAATTTTTAAAGTGAAGTTATCTTTTTCGTGTTAAAAGAATACATGTCCATTGTCAAATCTTTATCATCGTAAAAGAAGTAAAAAAAATATTTGATTCTTGTTTCAGTTTGATCTTGGTTGTGAGAATGCATGGCAAATCAGTACTTGCAATTCAGTTTTCTTTTCTGGGAAATTACTATCTCTGTTTCTCACCGGCTGGCTGTCTGACAGGTAAGCATACAAAGTCCAAAATTGTGGTCGATGTTCTTCGTTTCACACACCCCACGCTTCCAATAATCAGTATAATAATTATGCTGAGAGATAAAGTCATTACAATTTTACCTGACATGTTGTTCTTGTCCATATTTCATATTTGCCGAACTTCACTCGCTGAATATTTTTTTCCATATCACTCCCTCATATAAAGACTTGATCCACCAGTGTAAAGTGCTCGTAACCGCTTATGATTCTAATCATAAATGCAAGGAAGAGAAAATATAAGTTTGCTTGGTTTTCTTTTCAGTAAGTTTGTATCTAGATCTAGAAGGCCAGACAAAATTAATAAGTGGGTTAAGGAGGGCTACCTTTATTGTGAGGAAATCGATTTTTAGTGGAAGGAAGCATTGGGTATATGTTTGGAAATTGAGAAATACTCGCAATTGACCCCAGGCAAAATATTTACGCTGTTTTTCTTTTGTTTTTTATGCTCAAAAGTCGCAGTCATTGTGGATTTTACATTCCCAAACCCCCACATGAAATTCTCGACCGACTGTTAAATATAGCTGCTACTCCCGCCATACATCATATGTTTAAAAACAAAAACAAATTCCATTACCACCCTGTTTAGAGAGAGTCGCCAACTTATCAATTTGATCCATCCCAAAGATAAAAAATTATTTAGTCTGTCAATCGTGGTTTTAACGTTTGACATGATTTATTGTATAACAATTTTGAAAAATAACGCAGGTATTAGGTAAACTTCCGTCTTGCTTATTGAATTCTAAATGTAAACAAAGCCAAATCTCATGTCATCGATTGTTAAAATAATACTCGTAAAAATTACAAGTTTCCAATTTAACTATAAATGCAGGTACGGTATATACCCTGTAGGCAGCGTAATTGTTTCTCCCTTTTGGTGCACCAGTAACTGTTTATTTTTATTTTTTTCTATTTTTTTAGATTTGGCCGTCGTCCCGTCTTCCTAGCCAGTATTTGTATTCAGGTGTTATCTGGAATAGCTCTGGCTTTTGCTCCTAACATGCTTGTTTTCAGTATTCTGTACGTAATCCAAGGCGCCGCTGATTCAAGCGCCTACCTCGCCATGTACACGTTGGGTAAGTATCGAGCGCAAGCGTTTGCACGTGAGGTTTCTCTTATTTTTTAACTTTGTTCAATATACTTCAAGGCATTTGATCAAAATTATGATGTTTTTTATTTTTTCGTGGTTTTTTAGACCAAGTAAAAGTGGTCATTCAACAATAGGGAAAAGCACAAATGACAAAATCAAGTACTGTTTATGTATATCTTGTTAAAACGTTAAGAAAAGTTTGTTAATATTAAAATATTTAACAAGAACTTTCACTCTAATATGAAACGTGATCCAATGCCAAAGATTTTACTGGCACCACATTGAACGTCGTCCTGTACAGAAATGGACAGTGTTGTACAAAGCCAAGTTACGATAATTCTCTACAGTGTAATTATAAGAAGTGGTGTAACAATTTGATATAGGTAATGCAACTGTTATATACATTCGCTGACCCAATATCCAGACTCACTCCTCTTCACGAGGGCTTATGCTGGTTACTGGTGGAACACCTAAAGGGTCAGTGATCATTTAATCGGTTGGAGAGATTTGACGAAGGCCAATCTAATGCCCTGGATAGTGACGTCATTCTTTCACCTTTTCATGGGTGCTTTATTGGTTCACCGACTGCAGTAATCTCTCCCCTGGTCGTTGATGACTACATCCTATATTCCCCATGCAGACGGGGTCTCCTGACACACGACTGCGGACATACACTGTAGAGGGCAGTCATAACTGCCACCGTATGCATAAGCTGATATATAAGTTATATAAGTTAGCTCTTTTGTTTTTATTCATCCGATCTCTCAGTTACAGTTTGATTTCAACAACAAACCAAAGGTCTCTCCATTCCTCCATTCCCTTTGTCAGAACACAGTCCTATCCACAACATTAAATATTTCTCTACTTGAACTCGGAAATTCACAAATACGTCAAGAAAATTTATATACATATTAGCTACTAAATATATACTTAAACACCATATTAAATTATTTACGTTTTTGCATTTACAAACAGAAGTATAAGAAGAAGCATAAAAAACCTACAATGCAAACAATGTAATATTAAAAATTTAAAAAAATCATTTATTCCTTTAATAATTATATGGTCTTAACTAGATGTCCAACACTCTTCATAAACGTAACTTTCTCAGTTATTTTATTTCAACTTTCTTTATTTCTTTATTGCGATACAGTATGCGATTGTCAAGGGGTCTCGGAATGAAAGAAATGCAGCACAAAACATGGAATTGTGGTGCGTGTTGTATATTAATGTAAAGGATACTTCCTGAAGATAACATATACACATGACCATACAGCTAAAAACGGGACATTTGCCACTGGCAAGGGTATATACCCCGGTACATGCATCATTTTGTTTTAATTTCTTCTTTTTCCTACAGCACTGGAATTAGTAGGGGTCAGTAGAAGAAGGATACCTGCGATGGGCAAAGGGATATTTTTCGGTTTAGGACACGTAGTGACGGCAACTGAGGCTTATTTTGTACGAAACTGGCGTCATCTTGCGTTGGTGGCAAATGCCCCGGGAGTTCTGTTCGTATGTTTTTGGTGGTAAGTTGGTACTTGGGCTCTCTTGCGTTTATAGCAACAGTGGTAAGATATCATGCTACGTGTGTGGGAAAACTAGTTTGCGTTTTATGTTTATGACCAGGAAGGTTATTATTATTATTATTATTATTGTTTTAAATATTAAAATCATTATTTTCATTATTTTGTATAAATGTAATTGTCATCTGGTGTTAATGTCACATAAACCACGTGCATTTTTGCTTTCCTGACTAAGTAACAGCAGTTTCATTCCTGTCAGTAATATTTTGTGCACATTTCAAGTTCTAACAAACCTTGATTTTGAGGTAAGGTGCGATAATTCATATTCCAATCATAGTCTGTGTGTTGGTAATATTTGAAATTCTAGGTTTTTCCCTGAATCAGTACGATGGCTCCTAGCACGCGGTAGACATGAGGAGGCGGAGGTGATCATAAAGCGCGTTGCCAAGGTCAACAAAGCGAAGTTAGAGCAAGAGACTGTAGATAGTCTGTTCAAAGAAGGCGAGGAGGATCACCGTGGGGCAACATATACCCACATTGAGCTGTTCAGGACCTGGAGAAGGGCATTTATAACTTCGATAATGGCTTTAATCTGGTAGGAACCAATCAAACACGGAACGTTATTATAACGTTACCGTAACGTTTATATAAACAAAGAACGTTATAGTGACGTTATGGTAACGTTATAAAACGTTCTGTGTTTGCTGGGAAATGTCGCACACGCATGAAATATGGTGATTCGATATTCAATATTGAGCAGATTGATATATCGACCGTACCTACTCTAAATCTATCATTAGAATAATACTGTATACTTTGAGGACTCTCTTTTACTGGGTACTTTCAACAGTTTCTTAAGGTTTTCCAATCTTTTAAAAAAGAATTGAATATTTAAGTTACCATATTTATATCTTAAAAACTTAAATTTTTTGTAATAATCGCAATTTGTTTTATACACAGAGCGGTTTGGTTAATGGCATTTCAAAAGATCGTGTGGTACTTTCTTTGTACTTTTCAACGCCTATGATTTCATGTGTATAATTCAAAATGTCGACATAGCTAGGTGAGATTTTTTTTTGTTTTCCTCCGAAGGATGGTGAATATGATGTGCTATTATGGTTTAACTCTGAATGCCAAGGGTCTAGGAGGTAGTCTATATCTCAGTTTTGCCCTACTTGGAGCAGCAGATATCCCAGGGCTATTGGCAGCCGCCTTCTGCATAGACAAATTTGGACGACGGAAGACGATCTTTGGGACAATCTGTCTGGGTGGCAGTCTTTGTATTGCCTCTGGACTGATTCCAACAAGTAATTATGGACAGACGTGCGACTAAGTGATATGCCTAAATAAACCAACTGAATGGAAAGGTTAAATAATAGTGTAAATTTGGGAAACGCGTTGTTTCACGATATGTTTCAGTTTGTTTTGGTATGAAATCAAAGTAATATTTCACTTTAAAAACTCAGCTTACTATACTGCTGATGAGATTTGTTGCTGTGAGCTATATTATGGTGTTAAATCTACACATCTGCAGGATGGAATAGATAGATTGACGGAAGGAATAATATGCCAATCCTGGTTTCTTTTCAGGCATGTTCTATCTCACCATTGCATGTGCCGCACTCGGGAAAATGCTGATCACTCTGTCGAAGGCGGTTCTCAGCATGTTTTTAGTAGAGAGTTACCCAACTGTTATCAGGTGCTTATTATATTACCTCAGTGTTCTTTAGAATAGTTTAAATAAAAAGGGCAACTATAAAAGTGAAGAATTTATTAACTAAACCTCCCATTTTAAATGCAAAAATGACATTGAAATAAACATATGATTATGGCACACGCAGATTTTAGTTCTTTGTAAGTTCTGTGGTTGATTAGGTTGAATCATTGTCGTCCATTGGTATAAATTATGCTAGCCTTCATCCGTAATTATTCTGTTCATTAACGCCTGACATGTAACGGGTTATTATTTACAATTTAAAACGCATCTTTTTTGTTACTTTGTTTATACCTGTAAAGTGGCAACTGTTTTTGTGTATATCAAATCCCATATTTTTCTATACACATGAAATAAATAAATTCACATATACATATGTGACCTGTTTTTATCTTTTTTTTTTTTCGTAGGCACATGGGTTTGAGTTTTTGTTCGTCGGTCGCCAGGCTTGGCGCCGTAATCACCCCTCAGATTCTATTCCTAGGCCGTGTGTACAGACCACTTCCTTTCATTATTTGGGGGGCACTGGCCATCTGCACCGGGTTCCTGATTCTCCTGGTTCCCGAGACCCTGAACAAACCACTTCTGCAGACCGTGGAAGAATGGGACGTCGTGCTTGACAGGAAAATGTAAGAACATGCACATATTTTAGAATATTTTCATAAGCAGAGGTAAACCTACGTTGTTGTTAAGTTCATTGTTTTGGTCGCACTGGACAAGCAAATGTAAGGGCAGTTTTCCACATTCTGTTTGTAGAAAAGCTATTATATTTTTATTTAACAAAAACATAGTTGGTTTTCTTAAAACTACGTGTGGTCACGCGGATGTTTGGTGAAACAGATGCTAGTTTCCTTTGTTTAACATGCTTAATTATGTCGAGCAGACCCTTTCATATTCCCCTCCTCTGTCTCTCTCTCACTCAATATTTTTCAACTATCCAATTATGACATGATGTTATGAGTTGTATTTATATTTTAAGCTTGGGTTGTACTTCAAAGAAGGATGGAAATGAGGCTCGAGACACCACAACTACCGGTGAAAGTTCTTATTTGTGATTAGAACATCGATTGTGACGATAAAAGTTTCTTTGAAAGCATATGATGCAGATATCTCACCCAATTTGCAAGAAGTTATTTCAGGGATACTGCAGGCTTCATAGTTCTCGTCTGGTGACTGATTTTTTGCCAATTGTGAGGATGAAGCAACCATCTTTGAGTCATGATAGTGACAATAATGAGCATCTGTGGCATGAATTGGAGTGTGCAATGCAGAGGGGAACCAACCCCTACTAACCTGGACCAACTCTGCCAACGTCCTTACGAAACCTGGGACAATATCCCGCAAAACAGAATTCCGTTGTTGAACGCATGCCTAGCCGTATACAGAAGCTTATTGCAGTACACGGTCTATACACACACGCTATTAGACAGGCGACCTTTAACGAGCACATTCCACTGCTAATGCTTATTTTGTGTAAATTTGGTCACATTTGGTGGTGTCTTTTCAGTTTTATGGACATTTCTTTACCTCTGTGGAATTCACAGTGAAACGTAGAATTTGAGAGGTAAATGTCAAAAAATTGAATCATTGATTTAACATATGGATGTCGTAATTCGCCCCTTTTTTGTATTTTCTGTGCCATTAGATATGGTATCTGGAACATAAAGCACAGTTTATAACAATTTTCACATGTGAGGTGATCATTTGTAAAAAAAAAACGTATGGAACTAGAGGTGACACAACCTTTTTGACTAATGGTGTATACTAAACATATATATGTGTAGTTACCTCCGGCAAGGAGGTTATGTTTTCACTCCTGTCTGTCTGTTTGTCTGTTTGTCATCAACATAACTCAAAAAGTTATGGACCGATTTTGATGAAATTTTCAGGGTAGGTGGGAAATGGGTTAACTTAAAAGTGATTAGTTTTTGGTGGTGATCCGGATCAATAATCAATCAATAATCAATAATGATAAAAAATCGCTGCCTTGGCGGAGGTCTGCGCTCTCGGAGTGCTTTTCTAGTTTTAAATAATTCACCATGGAGACGACGGGCTTTTTATTGCAGGTCATACTTTACAATCTGCATAATAATTATACAGTATGCACGGCGAATCAAACTTCTATTTTAATATCTATAACCAGCAGAATCATGTAAAATGGCGTATAGAAAAAATTGCTGAAAGAGACCTCCTGCAGCCAAACTGTCAACAAACTGGATATTATATACTAAAGATACTATGCTTTTATGATACCTGACATGTACATACAGTGTGATCCGTTATATACTGGTTTACACTGATATATATATATATACTTGATCCAAAAATTGAGACTGCAATCTTAACCAAGTCTTGTGTTTTTTGAAAACAGTTATTTTTTGTTTCCCGCTTTGATAAATTTCACACTTGATCTTAGTGTTCTGATGGGACTTGCAAGTTTAAGTGTTGTTCAGACTGAAAAAAGAAAAAGGAAGTAGCTCTTCAAAATTTTCAAAGATAGGAGTGACTTTTTGAAATTTTTTTCGAGCTGCATGTAACAAAATTTGATGAGTACTGATGAAATATGATTATTGATAAATTATGAGTTCTACACAGTGTTGCCGTGCAGTTGAATGCTGATCAGATTGTCACATGCTAATGAATGAACGATGAATGAGAAAACAAATAATGAAAATACAGCAAAAGAAAGTAAACAGATACATCCGATATATTCACCTGTCACTTGCGAGCATCGCCGCAGTGATTCATAAGCTCGGCTTGCCGTGCGCATATCATGTATATAACTAAACCGAACACTGTGTCACTTAAGTATCCTATTGTTTCTTCATTTTTATTTTTTCAAAACAAGGGAAGTTTTTACAGCAGTGTAATTATTTACCTAGAACTGACTCGGGGTTAAGTTAAAAGTAATTCTGCATGTTAATGTCAATGTCAATGGCAGATGGCGATTCAGAACTATTGCCGATTGGTCTAGGACATTTGGCGATCGGGATCTGTCCTAGGACAGATGGGAGTCAGCATCTGTTCTAGAACAAATGCTGCTTGTAGCAATTTACAGAAAATTCAAACAAAGTTCAGTTTTTTTTTCTTTTTTTTTGTTTTTTTTTTTGCTATGATTTACTCCTCTGAATCGATGTATCAGCGATTGAAATCATAATAAACGTAACAAAATCTGAATAATTAAGTGTACGTGTGGCTACTCCAAAGGACACTTACCAGATGTCGTGCTGATAAAATTTACCTCGACAAAGGTTTTCCATCGAGCCGTGATGGAATTCATCTTATAGTGTAACATTGCCACCTCAACTACTGATGATTTTTGGTGCCCGACGCAAGGGCGGATCTTTGTTATTCCAGTTTTAGATTATTTTTCATTTTATGTGATGTCACATAACTGGAATATCAAAATAGTCACTTTCAGCAGCCATGAGCTTGTCTCTGTTAATTAATGATCTCAGAATCATATGTGTTATCATCATAAAAGTACTAGTGTTGATGCTCTACGAATTAACGTGCTTCACGCGTAGCAATTTGAATAATTGGCTTACCATCTTTTGTCTTTCAAAAGGCACTTTCAAAGATAGATAGATAGATGTAGATACATGGAATAACACTCCACACCTGTAGAATGACTTCACTCTTGATAGAGATTATGTAATAAATTCAGTTCAGTTACGAAATTGACCTACCACCTGCATCTTGTCAGTCTTGTCTGCCACATGGGTTTTATAATTTTTTATAAATGATCTGAGATACTAGTGCAAACCTGTATCTCTTTGTTCGTGATGCTGTGGAACATAAATAATGGTATGCTTGAAGGGTGGTTGGAATTGTCAACATGTCATACAGGTTGTATGACTACCCAGATGACCCGTTTTGACGTCTGATTAATTTTTTGCGGAGGACTCTAGAACATAACGCTGACAATGAATTTTTCTATTAGCAGAGAATTGTTGAGGAGCATTTCTGACGCACCTAACTACGAAGGTAAGATTACATAGCAGTCATGTTAACTATGGTCACAGATTAAGATGCACAAAATGGTAAAATGGAATAAAACCGTAGTACCATGCCAAGGGACACCTCGATGAAGTAGAGACATGGCCTCTCACTGCGTCTTCGAGAAAGGGACCTAAAATTTTACCTTTATATGGGCTAGATGCGACATTACAACACGGTAATGGATTTATATCAGGGCTTTTTTTTGGGGGGGGGGGGGGGGGTTAGATCCATGGGCAGAATAATATTTACGTTTATAAAGTCCCTTACCAAGCGGACGGTGAAGGGAAAGCAATGCGATGCGGCAAGTGAATGATGTCCTGGAATATTGCACGTACCAATGAGATCAAATTAAAATTCGAAAAACATCACCTTAAGGCAGGGCTTTGACGCTTTCTTCCAGAAAGAACAAATGTCTGACACCAATGGAACAAAAAGCACCTAAACATGGACAGAAAAGCCTTTAGGGGCTTTTATTTCTTGTACGTTTTATTGTGATATATGTTCTCCAGTTAGGCAACGCACTCCCAAACGATCATCTCATGGGTAGGAATCTAAAAGACCACATGGTTTCACAGCACGATTCTTAGGTTTCTGTTCTGCGCAGCGCATCCTGTTCATGTGATGCTTACGTGTTAACTTTGGCTTCTGAACCATCCCTCTTACCGTTTAGTCATGTTTGCCGAGTCTCCAGTTCAAACTTTGTCGGCGAAGCAAATGATGAGATCGTTATTCGGTTGGAATGGCAATGGCAATGTTAGTGCTGGTTCTTCTGGCAATGTAGGTCAGTACAGGCTTCATTGGATTTGTCAGAAGCTCCACTGCATGGCAGCTCTCATCTGTAGGATTTTGATAAAATATTATCTTCGAAACACTAAGCTGTCTAGTGACGACGGATGTCCTGAGGCCCATTTCAGGCCCATTTTTGAATGTAGCTATCTGGACCAATGTGAGTTGGTGCTGGCAAGGCTTCAACTATAGTTTGGTGGAGGTCAGATCTCATCGACCCCAACAATCAACTTTATACCAGGGCAAATACCCTTTTTTATACCCTGAACGACAAGGCACTATAATGCTATCCTGTTCGCTATACCTTCTCTCTTTAAACTTGTACGCTTTACAAAGTCCTGTGGTTAAGCGACAATTTTTCAGTTACTGTCGATCAAAGCAACTTACTCCAAATTGAGATCTGCATTTGAACGCCATTAATCTATTTGTATTTAAGATGCTAATTGAACAATGAATTATATTTACAAAAGAAAAATATATTTCAAATGTTCTTGCATTTTATTGCTTAAATGAAAAATTAAAAACAATAGACACGCTTGCCATGTGTCAAGCTTTTCCCATACCCTCTTGATAGCACCCCGAGTGACAGGGTATCATCAAACTGAGAGCCAAACGAACACTTGCTTCGAAATCCGCGTCAGCCATTTTGCTTCTTTATCTCTTCTTCACGAGACCACGCGAGATCACAGTGCCAAAACAGCTCAAGGCGGGACAGAGCTTTGACGAAAATTTTGCAGAACACGCCTTCCGTGTGCCGGTAGTTGCTAGAGGTGGGTATTGCTGATGTGAGTTACATATGAAATCAAAATCGAGTCCTAACTCTGGAACGTAGGGTACCCTCTTATAGGGTACCCTCTTAGCTAGCAACATCTTTTTGCATACCCTTCACACCCTTAACTAAACTTTGAAGATGTCGTTGATATGTGCTCCGATTCAACCTACGTATTTGTATACGCTCATTTATTTCTTTGGGGAAGACAGAATCCAAAATATCGACATAAGTATATATTTAAAGACTTTTAAGGTACTGTAGAGAATGGCATTAATGGAGTTGATTACCAGCATGATGGAAACGTGATGCATTTATGCTAAATAACTTCCAAATCTACTGTGGTGAGGCAGAGAAAAACAGTTTGCATTCATCGCACTGAACTGAAGCAATTATGAAGTATCAAGCATGTTAAAATGGAATACTTCAACAGTACACCACAGGGGTAGCTTTAAGGTTTATCAGAAGAAAAGGAATTCTCCCGCACTGCTCCACACAGGTCGTTTTGAGGATTATATGAAAAAGATTTCCTCCTGTACTGGTCAACAGAGGTAGTTTTAAGTTACATTATATATGCAGAGATGGTTCACTAATGCCTTGCGTTCGTTTTACACCCAGCTCGCGAAGCAGAATGTCTAAAAAAATACATCTGGGCTTGGTATTCTATGCCTATGTGAACTTAAATGTGTAAAATGTTACTGCATTCTGATTTTTAAAATCGGCAAAAAAGAAGAATATTTGTTGTTATCAGTAGCAAGGAGATGCGTACATGTAGGCCTACTTGTGACAGTGGCATGACCAGCATTTTGTACTGAATATCATATGGCTGATATTTAGTATAAAACCTATGTGGTCAAATCTGTTTTATGCAAAGGCGATATCACTACGTCATGCTGGGTTAAGATGGCTTTCTTATTTGAGAAATTAAAAGCTAAGATACGAAACGTGTCGATAAAACGTACATGAACCGGGTGGATAAAAAGATGTCTAGAGGTGAGGGAATATACAAGAAAAAGGGAGGACCGCCTGAAGCAAAATTCGTTTTTAAATTATATTCACTTGGTATACTGTTAATGCGTTGTACGTGATCTATGTGCGGTTCGTGCAAAGTATCTTCCAATAGTTTGATAACAAGCAATTATTGTACATGTTAACCTGTAAATTCTACCTTAACCCCCTATATTTATGTTACAGTGGTGATATCGAGAACACAAAGATGAACTTCGATGACTTGCTGAAAATACTGGGAGATCTTGGAACATATCAAAGGCAGAGATATGCCTTACTGTGCATAGTTGCGGTTTACTCTGTTACATCCACAGTTGGTATTGTGTTTTACGGCATAGAGCCTAACCATCACTGCAAGATACCTTCAGCATACGTCGATGTTGTCACCAGTAAATATGGGAATGTTTCGCAGGAGGAACTGCTGAATCTAATCATACCACTCACAGACAAGGGTGAAAGGAGTTCTTGCAAACTGTATACATTCGATGAATGGTCTACCAACAGCAAAACAACGTGGTTTCTTGTAAATGAAACATTTTATTACGACACCGCCCGGGGAAATAACAAGAACGCGTCTTGGACGGCCATCAAGCACAAAGGGAACAATAACCAGGTTGGTCCACCAAGTTCATCATCGTGTCCAGAAGGGAGAGTGTACAGCTCTGACCAGTATGAGTCGACCATCGTGTCAGAGGTAAATTTTCAAACACGGTGGAATCGCACCGTTTATTACTATCCTTTGGCTCCGAACTAAGCGTTGCAGACACAAAAAGACTCTTTCGTTTGTATACAAAAGCTATGGGCGAGCAAAAATATAAATGACACACGTAAAATGTTTTTCTACCTGTGACGTAAATTTAACTGCTAGTGCCTTATAAATGGTAAATTTTATCTTGATTTGTAAATTAAGTATATTAAAAATAACAGCAACATGCACATCAGTTTGAAGAGGTGGCCAGCGAAACAGATACATCTCATCACAGATTGTCTGTATGGAACTGCCTGAAAGAAGCAAACCTACACTCTTGTTGTCCTTCTTGTGGTCAAAATCCTTGTTCATGGGGAAACGTACAAAATTTAAAGGTGTTTGGCACGATGGAAAAGATTATTTTCAGGGACAAAGCACGGATTTGTCTGCATCATGCAGTGGAATTACACAGTGTATAGAGAGCTGACACAAATGCTATTCCCATTAAAATGCATTAAAATGCCCCAATCTGTTCTAGAAGTGGCAATGTACCAAAACGATGGGCATGTAATGCTCTCCAAACACAGACTGATCCGGCACCTCAGGCTATATTATCCTGCACACGCACTTCCACGAGACATTCTGCAACATGTCTACGAATTTGACCATCGATGGGGTACAAGTAAAATCTAACCAGGTGTTTAGTTCTTTTGCCATATGCAGGCACATCTCCATTTTCCCAACTATCACTAATACATGTAGGTATATGTAAATCAGATTTTGGGGGTGAGGGGTTTCCGCTGACCCATAGATCTCAACAGCAGAATCAAGAAATTCAATTTTGTACAACCTTTGCACAGGTCCTTACGTTTTTTCCGCAAACTTTCCCATCAGCACCAGGGCCAAATTAAACCAGCCATGGCCAACTGAAGTATTGGTATGTGTGTGTATGTTTTAAAGTATGTCAGTAGAACCTTCTCTCAAGCACCTTGTACTCTGAAATTGCGGCACGACAGGGGCATATTTTGCAGGTCATTTGAATACCAAACCGATCACAGATGGTTTATCTTTCTTCTGTGCCTCTCATTAGAGGAAACAAATACATGTACCTCAGTAGTAACTGTGGGCTACAGTATATTGGTGATCAACTCAAAGACCATGCACAAAATTTTTTCTCCCATGAAGATGTGACTGGGAGTGGCAAGTTTATCACAGAAGCCCCCAAAGAACATATACAACTGGACATTACCTACAAATGTGGGACTTTTACTGTCACAGAATTTAACTCAAAGACAAAACTGCCGAAACATAAAATACTTTTCCTGTTGGTGATCCGGTGAACCCATGCTGGAGTCCACTGGACCCCAAGTCGTTTTTCTTCTCTGTTATCAAAATGTGAAATCATGAATCTGCATATTTGTATGCAAAGGAGCATTGAAATTTAGCTATGAAAACTTGATCCCAAGGCAATGATTCAAAAATGAGTCTGGTTCATTGGACTCCAGAAGAGTTAAATGAATCGGGATGCATTAGTTTCAGACATTCTACCTGGATTTTATAGAAAAAAATGCTGAGATTCTTTTTGTCTGTTTTAATGCTCAGTTTAGGTAGATTTTTCGATTGTGTATTCTATCTCATCACGTGACTAACTTCCCATATGTTGTTCATTTCAGTTTGATCTCGGTTGTGAGAACGCTTGGCAGATGAGTACTTGTAATACCGTATTCTTTACTGGCAAATTCTTATCAGTCTTCCTCACTGGATGGCTCTCTGACAGGTTCGGTTTGGCTATACCTATAGTTTGAACGGTGATGGTTTGTGATATCGCTTTCGGGACACAGTGTATTCTGGCTTGCTATGGTGTGATAGTAAGTAGATAACACGCAGTCACATACGGCCGCTATACTAAAGCTGTGATTATCTACTTGATTTTATTTACTTAGGTCTGATTCAGACTGCAGATTAAGAGGTGTCATAATAGAAAATAAGAAAAAATTATTTAAAGGGGTTTAAATGGTTCGTGCATACACTGATCTTACACATGGCTCTCATAAAAGGTTAAGACATAAGGTTATGTATTAGAAAATGGCATCTTCTGTGGTATTTCCAATTTGATCATGCTCCTTCCGTAAAAAATTAGCATCCCCAGTATTTTATCAGCTAACATTTTCTTACATTTGCCATTGTTATTGCTTTCTATATTGTTTACTGACTTATTTTTTAGATTTGGCCGTCGTCCCGTCTTCCTAGCCAGTATTAGTATTCAGGTTTTATCTGGAATAGCTCTGGCTTTTGCCCCTAACATGCTTGTCTTCAGCATTCTGTACGTAATCCAAGGCGCCTCTGATTCAAGCGCCTTCATTGCCATGTACACGTTGGGTAAGTATCGAGCGCAAGGATATCTATGTCTATGTCTTTTTCGTAATATTGCCTTTTTGATTTCCCTCAGTATCTAAATATATGTTCATATCACTTCTTCGAATGCATACCTCGTATATTTAACGCATTTCAAAACCTTGAAGTAACATGTAAGCAGTTGGCCTATAAACAAGAATATGCACAAACAATGTATCCGCTAAAAATATTTTCATTTATTTTGATGGGATTTATTTATTGCAAGGCCAATGCGTAGTCTCGCGTATACATGTACAGTATATGTATTGCACCCTTACTTATTTTATCTTACTGGCGGTGAATACATTTAAATATCCACCTAAAACATCTATAAGTAAACAATGCAGCCCTGTGTCATTATCGTTGCTTTTATCTTACCTGACACAATTGACAGGACGTCACAGGCCATGGTGATTGACCTTTCCTTAGTTATTACTGATCATATTATTGATCACAAGCATTCGTGTATAAGGCTGTTCATGATGGACTTTGGAATAAAGAAAATCAGTAAGAATAACATCAAACTCTCTCTTGTAGGTATGGAATTAGTAGGTGTCAGTAAAAGAAGGATACCTGCGATGGGCATAGGAATATTTTTTGGTTTGGGACATATAGTAATGGCATTCGAGGCTTATTTTTTACGCAATTGGCGTCACCTAGCCTTGGCAGCATGTTCCCCTGGAGTTCTGTTTGTGTGTTTTTGGTGGTAAGTTTTTTCTTACCTAATAAAAACATTTAAACAACATGGATTTTTGAGGTTAAATGAAACGAAACCTCAATTGTTCGATTTGTGTTTTGCCCTTTGGCTGTTGACACTTTTTTCATACCTAGCATTACCCTGCTTGTCTATTAGTTTATTTGGTTTGGTTTGGTGGTCATTAAAAATGTTCTCTGAGGGTTTGGATATCTATGCAAGTACTTTTCGATATGAACATAGTTTTATTCTTTTAAGTTATTATTTCATAACGCTGCAATCACAAGCTTGGTTCTTTTTTCCTCTTTATAGACTCTTGGTCACCGAAAATAATTCTTGAATGGCAGGTTGCAAAATCCGTATGTTTTCTTCGGTTGCATCAAAGAGCTCATGTTTTCGTTTTACGGCGGCCCAAAACGGTCAACGAGGAAAAAATCCAATTAAATGATTCGTTTTTGACAATTTAAGTAATTCGTACCAACAATTTATTGCCATTTGACAATGAGGACAAAATGGATGCTCTAATATGTGACCTATTTAAAGGTGGACGGACGTAATTGGAAATAACAGCATATTATAGTCTGAAAGGCTAACAATAAGTAAAAGACAGCTTAAACTTCCTAAACGGAACCAACAAAATGCTACAAGGTTAAGACAATTTTAACATCAGTGTAGCACAAATTGTCAAGTTTTTGGGGTTTTTTTTTTTACAAATTTTATATTAAAATTCAAGAAGTAGTTGAAAGTTGTTGCCATGAGAACCGGTCATCGCATATGAATGTTTTCATTTTATATGGTTCTATGTTTATTTTCCATTGGGTAGTAGAAATCGAAAAAAGGGTCGACAAGGGCGTCGAGGTATTTGGTGGGCTTGAGCTTAGGTCGGACATGCCACCCGAAAGTTTGGCTGCTTCGTGTGAGGCGAAGTAGACATAATGGCATCGACTGAAATAACCTTTAATAGATTTGGTAGTATTGATCGTTTTTAAACATTTCTGTGAAGTGTTCATAATGCTTTAATAT
Source organism: Lingula anatina (assembly GCF_051362555.1). Taxonomy (NCBI): domain Eukaryota; kingdom Metazoa; phylum Brachiopoda; class Lingulata; order Lingulida; family Lingulidae; genus Lingula; species Lingula anatina. Next base: position 22,849,661 of record NC_141769.1, on the reverse strand, counting down.
TCTGAGAGCATGGATAAAGACATATTGTTAGATTGATACGTGTTTCTGTGGTAAATTTGTGTTTCCAGCTGACAGCATTCCTTTACTAAAGCAAAATTTTTTGGATCGTTTTTTTTTCGCCCTCTCGCACCGATTTCGGGGTACGCAGAGGATGTCATCCATAAAAATAAAAAAGTGTGGCCTAATTAAAGCTATATTATTTCTCAAACGGTTTAATTACATTCTTTATCCAAAGCGCAATACCGCATTACAGGCACCAGTTCACTCCCAGAAAATAACCAATCACTACGCACTATTAGTAGAAAACGTGCTGTGACAGTGATTTATCAAGAATTTCCTGATACGTCACGGAAAAAACTGAAGGTTATATAAGAATTTGAAACTCTACCGTACTTTATTTTTTTTAACATAAGTTTGCGGTACATTTTTCTATACGTAAACACTGTACAAACATACACTGTCAAGTAAAAAATGTGTGTTGAAGTCATCAAGAAAGAAAATGTAACCCGACGGTGCGTTTAAGTTTCCCAACATCTTTTAATAATAATAATAATTTATTGAGCACAAAGAAATGGTTTACATTTACAGGCTCTCTAACTAATACAAATATTAAAAAGAATAATTTAAGTAATAAACTATGCTCATCCACGCAGGGATACACGCTTTTTAATTGCACTGTTAACAAATTTACATATGGCAATCACACTCTGCGCAGAGAGTGGATTGAGTAAAATAGATAGTTTATTGTCTGTTGGACCCTGCAAATTCACCTCTGGTATGGAAGCGACCAGCATTTCCCGTTCGACTCTGTGTTCACTGCATTCTAGAAAAAAGTGTGCTTCATCTTCTACTGAGTCGCAGTGGGGGCATTTCCTTTTGTCAATTGGCTTCTTTGGTTTTGTATATCGCCCTCTTTCAATTTCTAATTCATGATCACTGATTCTCATTTTTGCTAATACCCTTTTTTGAGCTAAAGGAACATTGAGTTTTACATAAGGTTCAGCCTCATAAGTGTGTTTAATTTTTCCATATGTTCTGAGTTTATTGTTTTCTCCTTTTTGCAATTCTTCCCAAAAATTTGACTTTATTTTTTTTATTATTTCTTCCTTTAGGTATTGGTGGTTGTGGATTTTAGTATGTGTGTTGTTATTTGGGTGGTAAACTTCCCAGCATGCCGAAAGATTTGTAGTAGCCCAAAACCAGTTTTTTCCCTTTTCTGTTTGCTCCATGTCGTAAGCTTGTTTGACTAGTCTGTGAGTTGGAAGGTTGTCCAGTCTTGCACTGTATTTGGACACCAAACTTACAATGTCCAAATACAGTGGAAGGCGTCCAAGTTCTGCCCTGCAAGCATTACTGCTGGAAGTTTTTCTTAAACCTAGTGTCCATTTACACATTTTTAAATGTATCTGTTCAAATGGCATCTTATTCAATTTGTGTAGTGTCATTTTTTTGTCTATAAATATCTCTTGTGCCCAAACCTCACAGCCATATAGCAGGATTGGTTTAATCATTTGGTCAAAAAGTTTCATGGTAAGTAGGGGTGAGGAAATTTCTTGAGAATTTAGCATCCCTTTTAATGAAAACATAGCTTTGAGGGCCTTTTGTTTGAGGTTTTCCATTGTCTGTTTTAAGGATCCTGTGTTTGTAAAAATTATTCCTAAGTATGAGAATTGCTTAACTGTTTCTATAGGTCTGTTATTTATGGTAAACGTATGTGGGTCAATTTTCCCAAGCTTATTGAATACCATAACTTTAGATTTATTTTCATTCACCTTCAATTTCCACTTCAGACAGTAGTTTTCAAGTTTGTTAAGTAGGGTCTGTAGTCCTTCTTTTGTTTGTGAGAGTAAGACTAGGTCGTCAGCGTATAGTATGTGACTTAGACCATCAACTCTTGTTGAGGTATCATTTATGTGAAGTTCACTTTTTATGTCATCTATGAAAATGTTGAAAAGTACTGGACTAAGGTTATCACCTTGCCGTATGCCAATTTTGGACAAAAAGGGTTCAGTGAAACCAGTGTGAACCGATACGCCTAGTCTTGTATTATTGTACATGTACTTTATGAGTTTGTATATTTTGCCTCTGATACCTTGTCTCAGGAGTTTTATAAACAGACCTTTATGCCAGACTGTATCAAAGGCTTTACGAAGATCGACAAAGCAGGTATAGAGACGTTTATTTTTGTTTAGATATTTGTTTATGACAGATTTTAGGGTAAATATATGATCTGTTGTGCGATACCCAGGTCTGAACCCAGCTTGTTCTTCACTTAGCTTTTGATTTGTTTCTATGAATTGAGTGATTCTATTTGTCAGTATAGAATTGAACAGTTTCCCTAAACAGCTTGTTATGCATAGGCCTCTATAATTTGATGGGTCAGTTCGATCTCCAGATTTATATAAGGGCAGTATTAGGCCTAAGTTCCAGGCATCCGGGGTTTCGCATGTATTTAGTGCTAAGTTAAAGATTTTTGTTATTAGTCCCACTAGGTAATTTACTCCTGTTTTTAACATTTCATTTCTAATAGAGTCTTCACCAGCTGCCTTGCCATTTTTTAGTTTTTTGATAGCGTTCTTTACTTCTCCAATTGTTATGGGACTATTTAGGACAAGGTCTCCTTCCATTTCCTCGTATCTTTTTATTTCATCATTTATTTGCTGATTATCTGTAGGGGGGATTCCACAGAGTTGGTGAAAATGTTGTTGCCAGGTATCTGGACTGATTATGTTACTTTTGTCCTCTCTTTCCTTCAGGGTTTTTAGTGTTTGCCAAAATTCTTTTGGGTTGTTTTTTTCAGAATTCAGCAGTTTTGTTAACAGTGCATCTTTGTATTCCCTCTTTTTTTGCCTTAGCAGTTGTTTATATTTCTTTGTAGTTATGTGGAAAGTTTGTGAGATATAGTTGTTATGCGGATTATTTTGTAATAGTTTTCCAAGATGTTTGATATTCCTCCTAATTTCAGAACAAGTGTTGTCGAACCATGGTTGTTTTTTCATTTTTTTTGGTTTCTGTTTTGTTTTTGTGTTTGTAGCAGCTTTTCTTTTACGAAGAGACATGTCTGCAGCTTTTTCAATGATAACTGTGAGTTTATCGCAGGCATTTTTGATTCCATCTTTAGAGACTGGGAAGTGTGTAGTCTGTGCTTGACTGATTGATTTTAGACTTTCCTCAGTTTCAAGAGCTTTTAAAAAATTTTCAGCTGACTCTGTATCCCAGATGTAGCGGTCTTTAAATTTATGGATTGAGTGGGCATTTGACATGGCTTTTGTACCTGTGGTGCTGATTGCAAGGTCCAACAGACAATGATCTGATAGGTAATCTATGGGTGACACTGTAAGATACATTACTTTGCTCATCAGTCCTTCACTTGTAATGGCATAGTCTACTGCACTGCATCCATGCTTGTTAAAGCAGGTAGGATAGCCAACTAAATTACCTTTAGTTCTACCATTGAGGATTCTTAAATTGCTACTCCTACACAATTCCAGCAAAGTTTTTCCTTGTGTGTTGACTATAGTATCAATATTATTTCTCTTCTGTGACAATCTATTTGTTGGGTAACTAGCAGTCATAGGTATACCAAACATATTATCATCTTTAATAAAGTCGGGTAATGTCCCGGTTCTTGCATTAAAATCTCCAATTAGGCATATTGACCCATGTGGTTGATAATTAGCAATTTCCTCTTCTAATATTTCTATAGTTCTTTCATCTGAAGGGCCATTGCAGGGCTTAACATATACTGCACATAAGAACACATCTTTCTCCAGACCAACATGTTCACTGGCAAGTTTAACCCACAGTAGATTTTCACTCTTACTACTAAGTACATGGATGCTTTTCATAAGTTCTTTTTTGTAATATATCACTATTCCACCTGATGGTCTGCCTTTCATTTTAGTTTTTGTTCTGAGTTGTTCAGTGTGTCCATGGGTGCCACCAGGTAGTGCTATCTTTGATCTTACAGTGCTAAAAGTTTCTATGCATACGAAGATGTCAAAACTTTGTACCGTGGAGATGAAGTTATCATCACTTAATTTTTTTGCTAACCCCCTTACATTGCGCATGCCGATACGCAACATTATCAAACGTGAGTATTAAGATGGGTAATAGCTCTAAAATAACACTAAATGCCTTGAACCTTATTTTCTATTTCACCTAGACAAGTTTCTCTAATATAAAAATGCTTCAATGATAATGTTGCCCTATGTGATTATTTGACCAATGCTTATCTGCTTATCACTTTGATATTGAATATTAAAATAAGTATTAAAATAAATAAATAAATAAATAAAATGATTGTAACATTGAGCCATTGTTTACTATTGAGTATGAAGTTCAGCTAAGTATCACTAACCTGATTTTTTTTAGATGTTGATAATAGAGTACTTACATGTTTTTCCTCGTTCACTGTCACATAAGGGGTGGAGGATAAGAAGATAAGTGTAAATACTTACATATTTACTAATACAAAATAGGTCAGTGTCACTTTAGAATACTTTAAATGTCTCAGGTTTCAAATAATCCGTTAAGATACCATATTAAAGTATGCTTTCAAGTTTGCTTAAGCATTCACGCAACAGTTTTAGTTCATGACCAAAGCGGAGGTGGTGTTGCTGGTTAGTACGATGATGGTAGGTCTTTCTATTACTCCATGGGTGTTGGGGTTGTGGAGGGTGTGGGTATCTTCCATTGGTAGAAGGGTTGGATCCTGTTGTTAGCTTGATATTTCGGGCAAGGGCAATTGTTCCAGATTGGGATAGGTGGATCCCATCCCAAGCGAAGAAATCCCTTCTGCACACAATGTTTGTATTGTGCATATATTTTACACTGGGTTGTGTCTTGCAAAATTCATGTGTAAGGGCATTCGCTTCCTGTGCGTTATCGTTGAATCTTTTATTTCCCCAGCGTGGGAGGATGTTGCAGACAATGACTGTTGTGGTTGGATATTGCTGCTTCGCACAGTGTATCAGTTCTTTCATTTCATTTGCAACTTGATTAGGTGGTTGGTTAGAGCTGATGTTGTTGGATCCGATGATGATAGTAATTGATTTGGGGTGTCCAAAGTGTTTTTCAGTCATGAGATTTTTTGCGTCCGCAATTTTCTTTCCATTTAAAACATAGCAACTGCTATTTGTTTTTGGGAAGAGTTTTTTAGCTTGAATTCCTTTCCCAATGGAGTCGGATATTACAACATTGTCGACCTCTGGGGAAGAAGTATTTATTTCCGAGATTGATATATTCACTGTGCCTTCATTTCTGGTGCTTGGGTTGGCTGATGTTTGTGGGTGACTATTGTCTATACTGGAAGTTATAACTGGTACTTCTGTGCTAGAAGATGTGGTTGGTTCACATGCTGGGACAGATGCAGGTGACACTGGAGGTGGTATTACTGCTGTTAGTTCTGGTACATGTGATATTGCAGGTTGTTTTGCAGCTTTGTTGACAGGTGACAATTTGACGGATACTGGTGGTAGGGAGCTATCAGCTTTGTTATCAGTGTTGTTAACATCTTTATCTTGTCCCTTATTTGCTTGTACAGGTGGAGAGGAGGCCCTCTGTATATTTAAGTAGTCAGCTTCTTCACACTGTGTTCCACTGCTGATTGTCGCCTTTTGTTTGGGGGGTGATAATGGTTCACTTTGTGTCCCTTTGTTGATTGTTGTCTTTTGTTTTGAGATGGTGGTTGATGTCTCACACTGTGTCCCTGTGGTGACAGTTGTTGTTCTACATTGTGGCTTGCCATCAATTTTCTCAGTGAGGTAGTAAAGCTGCTTTGTGATTTTGGATAATATAGCTGTGGTTTCCAGGTATCTAGAGTCTGATAAAGCTGAGATATGGGATATTGTTGTTTTTATTGTCTCTATTTGGTCACTAAGTATGCTTTTGGACTTGGCCTCTTCTCTTTTGGCATCTGCTGTGTTGAAAATTATTTCTGAATACTGGTTTTCTACTGCTTGTAAAGTTTCATGTATTTTGGATATCTCTCTCTCATTTTTCACTTCTTTTTGACTTGGTCGCACTTTTGTTTTGAATCCCTTGCGGAGTGTTTGGGTGTTTTCATCTATGATACTTGTATCACTAACAGGTGGCGTGGATCTAGACTGCTGAGTGCTAATCTCTGGGTTTAGTGGTTGAATTTTCTTTGGTGATGATACCAGGAGTGAAATCTTGGGGTAATCATTTGCCAACCATAGCATATAGGCTGCTCCTTGAATGTGTAACTTTTTGGACTTTGATGTGTGATAGAATGATAGTGAAACTGTGCCTAGTGTAGCACCTGATGAGTTAGTATATGGAAACTTGAGTTGGGTCCCTGTTCCACTATTGATTTCATTTTCAGATTCTGGTTTATGGTATGTTCTGCATATCTCAAGCCATCGTTTAACTTGGCTTACCGTGGACATTTTCACCACGACACAGTGGGCATTGTGAGTAGTTGAGTCAATAGCTGGCCCTTGGTACTCATCAGCATAATCATAGTTGGAGGATATACCATTTTCTCTATCATATACTATCCTGGTTTTTCCATTCATCAAAGTAGAAAATGCAATAATTAATAGCACTGCACTGAAAAAGATAAAGTTCTGTTTCTTACAATACAGAAGTTTGCACTGAACAATTATTTTGACACATCAGCACAAATCAAATAAGTCTAGATAACAGCATCGTGAACATCGTCCCGTGCACTTTACTCTTCCGATCCGCATTTCAGTTTGTGGAGTCTCAGTTGCGTATTTGATTGTGTTATATACCTCGGGCATGGTCTGCTATGCTGGCTAATCTGTTGTTTCGAATATCATGTATAATGGCTGTCCCAATTACCTGGTTACAGTATCCTGCAGCTTAATCTAGAATTTAAAATGCAGTTTGTTTAGTCAAAATCATACACCTGCTGAATTTGACTGATGGTCATAAATAAGAATTATCAAGCACAAACCGAAATATTTTCATAACGTTACCTCTCGGCCAACCTACCAAGCTAATGAGCATTTTTGCTCATTGCCTGATGGTATTTCCAGCATTTTATTTTTAGGCCAGTCAATACTTAATAGCGGGCGAATAATCAGCGAGTCTATGTAAAATGGGTCGGATTTTTTAACATATGATGTTTAAGGGACCAAGCAGATAAATTAAGCAATCAATACCATCAAAACTGGCTCGCTCGTTTAACGGCTAATTGATTTTGTCTGGCCTTATTAACTAATTTTTTATTTAAATCCGTTGAAACAAAAATGCATTCCCAGCTTTTAAACACATAAAACCTTTTTTATTTATTTATTTTTATTTATTTTGTAGCACTTAATTTATGGTTTGAAATAAAATGAAGCATGAGACATGCTATTGTGTATGGTCATTGTGGAAATGTGACCTACCTCAATTATTGAAAGAAAACAAAAAACATCATCTTTTTGTCAAAAAGTCACTGAAAACATGCCATTATTATGAAGAGGACCGAAGATCTAAATCCAATAGTATATACACTGTTTGCAAAGCTGTCCCTAGCTCTTTTTAATTGTGGGAACGTACTAATTAAATTGTAGGAACGAATAAACAATGTGGGAACTAACTTATTCAACTGAGGGAAGGAATTACAATTTGTGGAAACGAATTATCATATTGTACGAACGAATTAAATATGTTTTGATGAATTGTAAACTTGTGGGTACGAATTGTTACATTTTCTTCGATTGTCTTTTTTGGCCTCCGTATCATTTCGGTTATACCTAAAAGATATTTAATTTGTCAAAATTTAAATAATTAGGTTAATGTTTTAAACCATGCCCCAGGTTTTATCCTGATTCTGTACAATGGCTTACAAACCATAGGTACCTTACTGCTTGTTGGCAACATTTCGGCCAAAAATTTTTCTTTGCTTAAAGAGTCCCTCCTTTAAAAGTTCAGATGCTTCCCAGGTTTTTCCCTGAATCAGTACGATGGCTCCTAGCACGAGGTAGACACGAGGAGGCAGAGGTGATCATAAAACGCATTGCCAATGTCAACAAAGTGAAGTTGGAACAAGAGGCTGTGGATCGTCTGTTCAGGGAAGGCGAGGAGGATCACCGAGGGACAACATACACCCACATTGAGCTGTTCAAGACCTGGAGAAGGGCTTTTATAACTTCTGTACTGGCTTTCATTTGGTGAGAAAAATTAGAATTATTCGTACATGCACATTGTATATCAGTATATCAGAAGCAAGAGAATTCGATTATTTCAATAGTAATTTACCTTCCGTATATTCTGTACCGTTCTTTGCAATATTTATCATTTTGATACATGCACCCACGAACATAGACTCCATTTTCCACTTCGTGTTTTATTTGCACACGTGTACATGTGCTCCCAAAGTCCTTTCAGTATAGTGGATAACCAGTAATATTGTTATCAAATGTTTCACTTGTTTAAAAAAGACTATTTTGTTCCTCTTTAGTTTAATTAATTTTTTACACACAATGGACAATAGAAGTGTCACCCCCTGAATCAGAGTAATCAAATAATAATCAAGTAATCAATAATCAAAGAAGGCGGATCTTGAGTAGTTATAATGCCTGGTCTACATTTTGTTTTTTTTTCTTTTGTGTGTCAAGTTGGATGTTAATAAAATTATGCCAGGAGCATAGCATTCCACAGTCCTTTTATCTCCCCAAACTATTGGTGACAATTCTATTGTCCATTGTGTGTAATTTAACATCTGTATACCTTTTACGATATTAGTTACCGGGGTATAATAGCATTTTGTTTTGTACAGAAACCGATTTCGTTAATGGTATTTCAAAATATGTGTGATGATTTTTTTAAAACTTTTTATGTGCTTTTCAACGCCTATAAACTCATGCCAATATATTATTCAAAATATCGACATAGCTACGTGAGATATTTTCTTGTTTTTCCAAAGGATGGCGACTATGATGTGCTATTATGGGTTAACTCTGAATGCCAAGGGTCTAGGAGGTAGTCTATATCTCAGTTTTGCCCTACTTGGAGCAGCAGATATCCCAGGGCTATTGGCAGCCGCCTTCTTCATAGACAAATTTGGTCGACGGAAGATGATCTTTGGGACAAGCTGTCTGGGTGGCAGTCTTTGTATTGCGTCTGGACTGATTCCAACGAGTGAGTATTGTCAGAGTGCGAAATCTAAAATAAACCTACTTAAATTATAGTGTGAATTCGTGAAACGCGTTGTTTTCTGTAAAATCAAAAGTCATATTTTACATTTAAAACTCTGCGAAATACAGTGCTGATGATTTTTTGTTTTGAGCTATAAGGATGAATAAATAGATAGGTAGAAGGAATAATTTTACATTTTACGCGACTAAAACGTGGTTTCTTTTCAGGAACATTCTATCTCACCATTACATTTGCCACACTTGGGAAAATGTTGATCACTCTGTCTAAGGCGGTTTTTAGCATGTTTTTAGTAGAGAGTTACCCAACTGTCATCAGGTATTTTTCATGTTATTCTTTAAAATATTTTAACTTTGAATTCAATTCACAACTATAAGAGTAAACAATTCACAAACTTATTCTTCCATTTTTTATATGCAAATAAAGGCATTAAAATAAATATTAGAAGCATTGGGGCATCTACGTGTATGTAGCTTTTAGTTCGTTAAAATAAATATATGTTTAATATATCAAATGTAGATTTTAGTTCTTTGTAAGTTCTGTAGATGTTAAGGTTGAATCTTTGTCATCCACTGGTTTAAATAATGTTTGCCTTGATAAGTAATTTTTCACTGCCATTACTGTCTTACATGTATTATTAACCAATTTAAATGCATCGATTTTGTTGCTTTGTTTATACCTGCAAAATGACAACTGCTTATATATGTACTGTTATATCAAAACATGTATTTATCAAATCACTAAAAAGAAATGAATTCAACTATATTACCTGTTTTTTTCCTTCTTTTTTTCATAGGCACATGGGGTTGAGTTTTTGTTCGTCAGTCGCCAGACTTGGAATCGCAATCACCCCTCAGATTCTCACACTAGGTAGTGTGTACAGACCACTTCCTTTCATCGTATTCGGCTCGGTGTACATAGGCGCTGGGTTCCTGATGTTCTTAGTTCCTGAGACTCTGAACAATCCACTTCTGCAGACCGTGGAAGAATGGGACGTCGTGCTGGATAGGAACATGTAAGATTATACACTGTTTATAAGAGGAGGTCCATATTGTCATTAACAGAGGAAAACAAAGGTAGTCGTGGGGGAAGGTCACTGGGCTGTGTTCGTACTAGATAGGAAAAAGAAAGGGAACTTTGTCCACACTTTGTATGTATAGAGATGAGATTACAAACACATTTAATTTGGCAAATGTACCTGATGCCTCGCGGGTGGTAGGTGAAACAGATGCTTGTGAAGCCAATTACGTGTTTTGCTCGTTTAACAGACCAATCATACCCACTGATCTCCCCCTCTCCTAATTTTTTAAAATTGGCCTATTATTACATGATGTAATGAGTTATATTTATATTTTCAGCCAGGGTTGCACGTCAAAGAAGAATGGAAATGAGGCTGAAGGCGCCACCACTACTAGTGAAGGTTCTGAATTGTGATAGATAAGAACATAGATTCAGATGACAATTGAGAAACAAAGTAATGATTGTGGTTATTGTATCTGCCTGACATTAAATAAAACGCATGTTCTTAGCGACCTTTATGCTTGCAATTTTCAGTTGGTTATCTACCCTTCCGAAAACACATTTCTTCAAAAGCATACGATGCTTGTACACATTCATATATATATATATATATATATATATATATATATATATATATAGAGAGAGAGAGAGAGAGAGAGAGAGAGAGAGATTCGCAACGGAGACGATGGGTTATTTTATGCAGTCCATATTTCACGATCTGATGACTATTTTTTCATACATTTTCATACACAGCAAATGCACTGCTTATTTTAATATGTATAACCTGCAGAATCATTTGAAATGGCAGACAGAAAATATCTTAAAGAGAATTACCGCATCAAAATTATCAACAAACTGGATATATATATATATATATATACTGACGTTAATATTCCGGACAGGTACCCTCACACCACGGGGCGATAGTAACTAACACCCTTCCACCTGTTCCATCTGTTTGAGCACCTAGGTGTCACACAGAAGTGTGGCACTGTGAGAAACTTTCGTTATACACGATGTTCACTCTTTGCTTGTCAGCTAAGTATATAGTTGCGAGAGAACCAATCAAACGCGTTTTTTTTTTTTTTTTTTTTTTGGAATTCATTGTAAAGCATATATACATGAAGCTCGTTACTACCCAAACTGCTGATGATCGGTGGTGTCCAACGCTTCATTGAATGGTTGCCTTATTACTTCGTTAGTCCAGTACTAGATTATTTTTCTCTTATGTGATGTCACACAACTGGAATATTAGAAAATTCACTCTCCACAACCATAAGCTAATTGTGTCAGTAAATTATCTCAGTATAATGTACGTTATTATCACGGGTGGGCGTGTTAATGGTTGCACTGCAAATTCACTTTTGTTTGAAAAAGTATCGTGTCGTTCTGAATAAATGGCTTGCTATATCTATATTAAATAATATATTAACATTTATCTGTCAAAAGACACTTTCAAAATAGATAAATGGAGATAGACAGATAGATGGATAGATAGATAGATAGAAGACAGACAGACAGACAGACAGACAGACCGATCGGTCGATGGAAAATGACATTACACTACAGTGTAGATGCCGTGAAGTCTTTAATACAGTTTAGTATACGAAATTGATATAAAATCTGCATGTTGTCAGCTACATGAGTTTTATTTACGAGATATATGCCTGTACTTCATTATGCATGCCGGCGTCTAACATAAACGATCGTGGTGCTTCTCCATATAACATGCGATTTCAATTTACGAGAACGAATATAAGTCTTGGCGACTGCTTTTTTCTCCGAGGCAACAACGGCGTTACGTCGACACTGTTTTTATGATTAGCAGAGAACGCGTTAAAAAGCTTTTCCGCTGCACCTCACAACGAAGGTAAGATTACATTGCAGTCATGTTAACTATTGTCACAGATTAAGAAGCCGAGGCGGAAATGCTTGAGATGTGGACCGAAACTACGGTACCAAGCAAAGTGACACTTTGACAGCGTACAGGCCTTACTAAAAACGTGATATTACCTTCCCCTGCGTCCGCGTGAAAAGGGCTAAAAATTCAACCCACAGTGGGATAGAACAACACGAGCTAGTCCGACGACCTTAAACAACTCGCTGCACATGACTACAGGTAAATCGTTAAAGCTTACGTCCTCGACGTAAATCATCCTAGTGAGTGGAATTGTGAACTGCATTTGTTAGTAGTCGTTCGGTAGCAATTAAACTAGGACCGTTTTTTGCAATTACACGCAAAGTGTGAAACCTTGTGGAAAAAAGAATCTAATGTAATTGGGCAACAATTGACCCTCCAGAATAACCAAACTGTTGTGCAATAGACACCACCCAGTAAATTACAACATTTAACGATATTTGTAGAATCGGCAGGATATAAATCGTCAAACCTACATACATTGTCAATAACAAGGATATAAACTGCACAGAGGCAGGGGAGGAGAAATATATATATATATATATATATATATATATATATATATATATATATATATATATATCACACTAAAGACCCAGTAACCGAATGGGTTTAATCTTTGTAATGGAATGTTATAGTGGTAACCGGCCTAGATGACCTGTGCTATGACACACGAAGATCGTTTATTTGTTGCCTTGACATTGCCATTCAAGGCAGGCATATAAAGCTTCGTGACATCATAAAAAACCACAAATAAATTCTCCTTTCGGTGGCATATTTTGCATAAACGCACTCACATGTTCAGTATTATCTACAGACAGGTGTCGTAGACCGTGTCAAGAAAACATCCGACGGTAAAGTGAAGTCCACTGGTGGTTACTAATGTCACTATATGAGTAGCTAGCGTAGTTAAATAGGTGAAACATGAGCCGTGGCCTCCTGAATATGGCATGGAACAAATAATTATGACAGGATGAGGATTTTTGAATAACGTGCCCGAATCGGCCATAGGTGTAGCATGGTGTAGTTTTATCTATTCCAGACATGGGAAAACTACCTGTCCGACAACCCATGGAGGGTTGAAATGATACATGCACCTTATCTGTTGTCGTATATAACGACAAGAAGCACACTAGTATACCCCAGCTGCCGTTCTCACTCAACTTTTGAGCTATCAACACGCTGCAGTTTGAACTCCCTAGACTCTATTAGTGAGCACAGCACACTGTCCTCACAAACTCATTCACTGCGCCGCTATCTGTAAGCACCGCAGCCACAAAAGCGAAATACTTAAGTCAATAAGAGGCGTTCTTGCACATCAGTGCATTTATACTGTGCACAAGCATACGCACACCCACAAAGGCGATACACCTTTGATCAAAAAAGCCAACACCAAGATTTGCTTTCTTCTCTTGTAAAAACACTGAATTCACCACCCCCTCTCCCATCCCCCTATTACCAGGACACTTGTTGATCAAGAAGCACTTTCTGTAACTAGTCCAACCCCCCTCCACATCAGGCCTGAACGTCCCTTTTACAACCGACTTCTTAGGCCATACTCATACAGAGGCGAGCAGGGGCGGATCCAGGATTATTTGAAGGGGGGTCCGTTTGTAAGAAATGACAGGCCATAGGTGTAGTACCTTGGCATTTTAGAGGGCGAACGGTGCCAATTGATACGGTTTAGAACTGTGATTCAGCTAGTCAAAATTATAATTTTAAGAAGGGACCGGTGATGTTATTTTTCGAAATATTGAAGGGGGGCAGTACCCCCCCCCCCCCCCCCCCCATAATTTGCCACTGGCAAGACGCCTCACACCACGCAAGCCACATTCAGTACATTGTGCACGGGCTCATCTAATTCAGATCAGAACTGTTAGACTGTCACTCTGTCCATTCCTCCACATACAGACATAGGTAAAATAAAGGCATTCAGGGGAATTACAGCATCAAATAAATATATATTAATAATAAACAAATAAATGAACTCGAGAATCCCATAAACAAACGCAAAGCTTTTAACTAGGGTTACTGTCTCCAGGGGCACAGTCTTAGATCATGTTATTTTGATCAGAGTTATTTAAACCAAGGCGTGAGTCGACACCCCCCCCTTTGAAAATTCACCTCCCGTAACGTAAAGGTGCACCTCTACGTACATCTGCACGCTTCCCCAAAATATTCCGTAGCACATACTTATGTTCGGTAAGTACAAGTGCTTTTTCTACTAGTACGCACTTCACTGTACATATGCTTCCGAAAGTAAGCAAACATTTAATTATTAAATCATCTGTATAATATTCAAAGCAATATCCGTTAAAATGTGATGTCACCGCAAACTGATTTTAAAATATGGTTGATTGAAGCAACGGCGATCGGGATAAAGGATACATGTATATGTGGCGAACTGGGAGACTATAAAACGCCTACTGGCAATTGTGGCGTTGGGTATATGGACTAGTCAGTAATTTGTACTAAATGTCATATGGCTGATACTCAGTGAGTGAGGTATTAGGTCTTTACTTTACTTTGTTTACAGTTAATGCGGTGTATGTGATCTATGTGCGGCGCGTGCACTCTTCGTGGAGTATAATGCAATAGTTTTGATAAACAACAAGTATCGTTAACCTTTAAGTACTGTTCTCAATCCAGATTGACATGTCACTTTAACCCTCTCTCTTTGCCTTACAGTGTCTTTATCGAAAACACTGTTTCAAGATGAACTTTGACGACTTGCTGAAAATTTTGGGCGAAATTGGAACATATCAAAGGCAAAGATATGCCTTACTATGCATAGTTGCGGTTTACTCTGTTACATCCACAGTTGGTATTGTGTTTTACGGTATAGAGCCTAACCATCACTGCAAGATACCGTCAGCATACGTCGATGTTGTCACCAGTAAATATGGGAATGTTTCGCAGGAGGAACTGCTGAATCTAACCATACCATACACAGACAAAGGTGAAAGGAGTTCTTGCAAACTGTATACATTCGATGAATGGTCTACCAATAGAACAACAACGTTTTTTCTTCTTAACGAAACTTTTCATTATGGCACAGTCCTGAGAAATAACAAGAACACGTCTTGGACGGCCATCAACCACAGAGTGAGCAATAACCAGGCTGGTCCACCAAGTTCGGTCCCGTGTCCAGAAGGAAGAGTGTACAGCTCTGGCCAGTATGAGTCGACCATCGTGTCAGAGGTAAGTTTTCAAACACGGTGGAATCGCACCATTTATTACCATCCACTTAGTAACCTATATTTTGTGTACATTAGCTGCGAGTCAGCAAAAATAAGAATGTACCATCTAAAGCATCTTTGTACATGAATTTTTGAATTAATAGTATCACAGACAATCCTTTTTTTACCGTCAAATTTTGACGGTAAAATAACATTGTCTGTGAAACTATTAATCCGAAAATTCATATATACCAGACTAATGAACTTTTTTTATATCTTTATGCATGTTACATAAAATAGGCTGATATTGCTTTTGCTATTGCCTATAAATTGTTATAGTTTTCTTGATTTGTAAACATAAGCAACAACATGCACAGCAGGTAAAACAATTGCCCAGTGAAACAGATACACCACTCCACAGATTGTCTGGAAGTGCCCGAGATAAGAAAACCTACACTTTTGTGGTCCTCATTGTGACCTAGACCGTACCGCTGTTTAGCAAATGGAAATGACCTGCAAGCGTACATGTATACATTTGAAGGTCATTGGCACGCTGGGAAAGATGATTTTTACGGACAACTCACGGATCCGTCTGCATTACACAAAGGAATGACATCGCGAATACTTGAAAGGTTTGCTGACACAAATGTTACTGGCAGAATCGCCCATGGAAGAGGTGGTGTTAAAGGGTCAAATGCACTTCGACAAGGAAGACCTGAATGCGCAAACATATCCAAATGAGATTCTCACACAAACTGACGTTCGTCCGCCAACATCACTTCACCTCCCAGCATGACAATACCCGGCCTGATGTTGACAGAATCTATGTACACCTCTTGAAAGCATGATCCAGTTCTTGACTGACCAGCATATTCTTGAAACATGTCACGTATCTATAGGTTCTGCGACGGTGTTCCAGCTCTGAATAACTCGAGGACTAGTGAAATGAAAGGACATGGTCGACAACCTTGTAAACAAGAAGCAAAGAAGAACGCAAACGGTGGACATATAAGACAGAATGGTGATCTCCTTTAATCTGACCCCCACATAAATGCTCCCAATTTCCACACGTCATTATCATACTGTAGCGGTCAGCAATTTGATTTAGCAACAACAAAGCAAATTTTATTTTATTCAATATATTGTTCAGTATATGTTTCTACCGAGTTATTACGTCCTAGTAGGTAATTAATAACTTCGTCTATAGCTGCACACCGGAATACGGTAAAATGCACGAGGGTGCATCAGACATTCTACTGAGATTTTATGAAATATTGAGATTCTTCCGTCTGATGTCTGATGTCTTATGTTTCTTAATGCTCAGTAAATAATTCTATTGAATGTTGTATTTTATCCTGCGATTTATTTCCTACATGTATATGTTATACATTTCAGTTTGATCTCGGTTGTGAGAACGCTTGGCAGATGAGTACTTGTAACACCGTGTTCTTTACTGGCAAATTCTTGTCAATCTTCATCTCTGGATGGCTGTCTGACAGGTCAGGTTTGGCGAGAACTATGATGGTTTGTGATAATGCTTTAGAAGGAAAAATTATACGGGTGATAAATTATCTTATATACCTGGAAATCACTTTGATTAAATCGCCTTTGGGAGCAAAATGCATTCTGGGTTGCTGATAAATGTGAAAATAAGTAGTAAACATCGCTGGATTAAAGTTGAGGTGATCCACGTAATATTATTTTCTTAATTCTGATTACTACTGCTGACTTATAGAAAGAAGAAAACACGTTATGTTTTGGAAAATGGCATCCTTATAGATATTCAATGGGGCCATTCTCCGTTTGTTAAATTAAAGCATCACTCAAAATTTTAATTTCTCTAAATTTGATAATGTTATTACATTTGATATTGTAAATTGATTTATTTTCAGGTTTGGTCGTCGTCCAGTTTTCTTGACCAGCATTAGTATTCAGGTGCTATCTGGGATAGCTCTGGCTTTTGCTCCTAACATGCTTGTCTTCAGCACTCTGTACGTAATACAAGGCGCGAGTGATTCAAGCGCCTTCCTCGCCATGTACACGTTAGGTAAGTATCGAGCGCAAGTACACAGAACGTTGTGTCGGTGATCGTAGTCTTTTTTAACGAAATAAACTTTCAGATAATTTGCTCAGATTCATAACTGACGCATTTAAACGCATTTTAAACTTTGGGTATAAACCTCGTTGTTTTTTATTTACTGGGATTGAACATTTTGGAAATTACTAGGACAAAACGTATGTTATTCTATGGCTCTTTTTTTCCCTCATATAAAGATCAGTCCCTTGTTTATACATTGATATTTATAGGAAAGCCATGCAACGCTCTGTTATTATCATTTTTTGTCTTTGTTTGACACAATCGACATGACGTCACGACGTGATATGGTGATTGGCCATTTCTAAGAAGTGACTGACCATATCACAAATTTAAAGCAGTAGTGTAAATAGATTTTAGAATAAAGAAAATCAGTACGAAATCAGAATGAAACCAAGCTTTCTGTTTGCTATAGGTATGGAATTAGTAGGAGTCGGTAAAAGACGGATACCTGCGATGGGCATAGGGATATTTTTTGGTTTGGGACATATAGTAATGGCGTTCGAGGCTTATCTTATACGCAATTGGCGTCACCTAGCCTTGGCAACAACTTCCCCTGGAGTTCTATTTGTGTGTTTTTGGTGGTAAGTTGAGTCTTACCCAATAAATACCTCTTAAACAGTACATTATTAGAATGAAATAAAGAGGAGCCAACATTGTTCCTTTCGGCTGTTGACACTTATTTTGTGCATACATGTAAGTAGCGTAATCTCGTTTTTTTTCTGGTTGGTTTGGTTTGATGGTGAAAATATTCACCCAGTTTCTCTGAAATATTAAAATCAGTTTCATTCATTTCAGTGGTAGTTTCATAATGCTGCAATTACAAGTTATTTTTATTTCTTGAAGACTCTTGGTCACCGAAAATTGGTGGTTGCAAAATGCGTATTTGCGTTTTCTTCTGTCACCAAGTACATCTATTACAGTGTCTCAAACGAATAACATTAAAACTGCAAGTTTTCATGTCGACCATATATACTAAAAGATATTTAATTTTTCAATGTCAAATTTTAATGTTTTTAATTATACCTTACGTTTTCCCTCTGAAACTACCAGTATACGATGGCTATCAAGCCATCATCACTCGGTGAGCTTGAGAAATCTTAGACTGGGTTCCCATACCTAGATCGACCTTACAGGATCGAGCCATCTCCGAGGGGTTTCTCACTAAATTGCTTTCAGCTTAAGCGGCTTAGGTGTCTGGCACGCCTACTGAAGCTGCTAAACGATAATTAATTACCCCCTAGCAGCTTCAGTGGGTGTGACAGACATCTAAGCCGCTTAAGGAGATAGATCGATCCACTGTTAGTACGATAGGGTCTGGGAATGGTCACTAAAGTGTATCTGTTACAATTCGGCCATAAAGTTTTAAATTTTCTTTATGTAAAAAGTTCTTCCTTTTAAAGGTTTAATATTTCCCAGGTTTTTCCCTGAATCAGTACGATGGCTCCTAGCACGCGGTAGACATGAGGAGGCGGAGGTGATCATAAAACGCGTTGCCAAGGTCAACAAAGCGAAGTTAGAGCAAGAGACTGTGGATCGTCTGTTCAAAGAAGGCGAGGAGGATCGCCGTGGGACAACATATACCCACATTGAGCTGTTCAGGACCTTCAAGAGGACTCTTATAACTTCGATACTGGCTTTCATCTGGTGAGAAATGTTCAAATGTTTTATACATATAGCAATATGGTTAAACGGTTTATCATAAAAATTTGGTCATTTCAATAGTAATTTACTTACCTTATTTTCTTGACCATTCTTTGACTATTTTCAATTTTACGAATGTTGTTCAGAAGGTTAAACTGACGGAATGATATCTGCACAGCATGTAAGGACGCTTTCTACATGTGTATACATGTGCTTACAGTGGCAGTATATCCCAATGTCCATGCAAAAAAAAAAAGAAAACGTTATTTTCCCTTCCAGGTTGGTTAACGCGATGTGCTATTATGGGTTAACTCTGAATGCCAAGGGTCTGGGAGGTAGTCTATATCTCAGTTTTGCCCTACTTGGAGCAGCAGATATCCCAGGGCTATTGGCAGCCGCCTTCTTCATAGACAAATTTGGGCGACGGAAGACGATCTTTGTGACAATCTGTCTGGGTGGCAGTCTTTGCATAGCTTCTGGGTTCATCCCTGAAAGTAAGTATGGATAGATATGGAACATTATGAAGAATTACAGAGACAGATAAAAATGCTTGATATATTTAGATGGCGATGGCGCTAACAGAACTATAGCTATTAGGACAGGTTTTTATTGGACAGCTGGACACGAAGTCCGAATATTTTTTGTACTGAAAAAACTATAACCACACAGCATGGAAAATGAGGTACAGAAAAACTGTAGGCCTACCCTTCCTTCTTGGAGATAATTTGTAATACAGTGTAAGGATGGCTGTCGGGAAGATTGTTCTTTAAAATGCAGCCTTGATGTGGATAATATATTTGCATTACATTAAATCAAAGGAATGTGTGAACTTTAATACAATTCATTCATTTATTATAGTGTCAAGTGTAAGGTACCATTCCCAAACCCTGTCGCACTAACTGTGGATCGATCAATCTACGAAGGGATTCTCGCTAAATTGCTATCAACTTAAGCGGCTTAGACGTCACTCACGCCTACTGAAGCGTCTAGGTGGTAGTCAATTATCGTTTAGCAGCTTCAGTTGGCGTGTCAGACATCTAAGCCGCTTAAGCTGAAAGCAATTTAGCGAAAAACCCTTCGGAGATAGCTCGATCCTGCTAGATCGATCTAGGGATTAGAACCCAGTCTTTCATTCCTTTAAAAAAATTCCCAACCCTTTTTAATGTGTGCAATTGTTCTTGTCCTATTATCATACGTAGTAGATTTGTGTATGACGACTCGTGCTTATCATTACTGCAGAATTTGGCCGAATGTATGAAAATATACACGTAGAGTGAAGTTTTCCCAATGATTGATAGACTTTAAAATACTAACACCATATATATTGTTGGTCCCGCCAGGTTTGTATTTTGTGACGATTACTCTTGCCGCACTGGGGAAGATGCTGATCACTCTGTCGCGCTCAGTTCTTTACATGTTTATAGTGGAGAGCTATCCAACAGTGATCAGGTAACTTTCTGCTTGACAAATTTTATAAAAGAAGCTTTGGATTTCAATCTAGTTAACGCTTACCAGTAAACCTGATCACAATGCGCTTTGTACATTGTATTTCATTTCATAAAAAAGTCTCTTTAGACGTCTGTACTGTAACTGAAGATATCTCCAATCCTTTCTAGATAAAGATACTGATGTCATCGCCAAAAATTATATTTAAACTTGTTAAATTTAATAATTCGAGTAATATCAAATCATTTTTTATACGTTCATGTATTTTACTACCCAAAATCCTGCTTAAAATTACAGCCTTTTTATTGTTGCTGTTTGTGTATAAAGTAATAACTTAACTTTGACCGCATTCACAATAGAAGTTGATCTGCATACTACAAGGGCATTCAAAACAGCGGAATTGACAGATCCATGGATCAAATATGGCTACCCACCAAAAAGCTTGCCGCTTAATTCCCGATTAGTCACTAAATAGATTCCCTGCAGTGATTATGCAACAAGTATTCAAGTGTGTCGGCCATATTGGATCCGCGGATCTGTAAGTCCGCTGTTCTGAATGCCCTCTAACAGATCCGTGGATCAAATATGGCCGACCCACTTGAAAGCTTACCGCCTTATCCCCGCAGGAAATCTACTCAGTTTCTGTTAGAGGATTATGTAACTAGCTTTCAAGTAAGTCCGCGGATTAACTTGTTCTAAATGCGCCATTATGTTATCACTCGTGAATTTTACAGTAATAAGCGAAAATGCATTTATTTATGCACATACGGAAATAATAATATATTCGTACAATTCATGCAAATGGTTTGTACATAGCAGTTTTTTTTTCTACATTCTAGGCACATGGGTTTGAGTTTTTGTTCTTCGGTCTCTAGACTTGGCGCCGTAATCACCCCTCAGATTCTAATCCTAGGTCGTATGTACAGACCACTTCCTTTCATTATATGGGGCGCAGTGGCCATCTGCACAGGGTTCCTGATTCTCCTGGTTCCTGAGACCCTGAACAAACCACTTTTGCAGACCATGGAAGAATGGGACGTCGTGCTCGACAGGAAAATGTAAGAACATACACATTACACAGTTAAAAGGAAGAGATTTGTATTTCCATAAAACAGAACAGCGTCGGTAGACTAGTCGTGGCTGTGGTTAGCGTGAGCGGGAAATACCCTCTACCAAGGAGACAGATTGATTTTCCACAGATATTCACATATATGTCTATAGATAAATAGACAGTCATTTTGGCTCTCAGTAAAAAATTCCCACTATAATAACTGAGGCCCTGGTAGAGGGTAAGCGGGAAACGTGAGCTAGGAAATATAGTCTTCTGTCTCTCTTCGTCATGTTAAATTTAATTGTTTTATCTTTTTTATTCATAACTTCAGGTTGGGTTGCAAGGCTAAGAAGCATAAAGAAGAGACCGGAGAGTCCATTGTTACTACGGATTGTTCAAAAGTGTGATTGAGACATCGCTTCAAAAGATACAGTATGGAATACGGTCTGACCAAGCGTTTACAAAGCCACTACCTGCACAAATTAATAATATATATATATATATATATATATATATATATATATATATATATATATATATATATATATTTTTTTTTTTTTTTCTTTTTTTTTCAGAGACGAGTCTTCGCTAAATGTCTTAAACGTCTTGTTTCGTAATTACGTCAGATTTTATCAACAAAGAATTGATATAAGCCATTTCTTCAATAGTTTCTCATCTTCTTTAAAGAAGAATGCTTCAGGTGTCTTAGATACTTACTGTATTAGTCCTCCACCTGTAGTTATCTGCACGATCACAGAAAACTTCGGGACAGAACCTTAATTTTATTACCAAATTGGAATAAAGGGTGATAATTTACCACGTGTAAACAACACTCCTTTCTGTCCTTTCAAAGGTAGCTCAAGACTGATATCGGACTTGCATATAATTGTCTTCTTTGACATTATAAACATAACGCAAATTGGATGTGATGCAAGTTTTAAGTGTCGGGGAGGGGGTCGGAAAATCAAATGTTTATAGATTTTTTGTCGCTGTAAAATTGGTTTTTAAACGCGTGGCGGTTGCAAAATGCGGCTTTGCACCTCTGATATACAGAATTGATAATACATCGATGGCTTAAAATATCTTATTCTTCTCAATGGACAGAGCAATATGACAAGTACAATGGCGGGTACAGGATTTTGATAATTGGGAATAAGTTTTTAAACCTCATTTCACTCGACATTATTAAAATACCAGGCGAACACGCCCACTGATTTACGTATGCCAAAGGCCTGGAAAATCGTTTTTTTTTTCATTTAGCTCGTAAAGCAGTTTACTTGTATTTTGAAAGTAGACGTGAAAAAAGGTACGTCAGAAGGTGAAGGAGGAGTACGTTTTAACGTTTTAAAAATCTCAGTTATTTACTTTGGCGTACTGTGTTCAATAACTTATTTAAGTATACATTGGATTGAAAGAAATGAACAGGGCGCCCAGCCCCCCTGATCCCTGCAATTAAGGCTAGTGCGGCAGTAAAAAAGTGGGGGTGGAGGGTGGGGGCCGGGTCTATAGGTGTGACATATCATAGATAACTTTCATTTCTGACTCTTATCTCCCGGTTGTTACCTATTATTTCTACATTAATACAAAGAAATGAAAAATTTTTAACTGCATTTTACCCGCGTGGTTTTGATATTTTGAGCATTAAACGCCGTCTTCGTACATACTTTTCCCCTTCGTTCGTGTTTACATCACTACACTGATTTTCACAAACACTTTAGAGTTCAATAATTAGACTCTTGTTTCAAATGACTGGGCCAAACCACGGGAAAAGCGTTGTCATCGATCGAGGGCAGATCGTGAGCAGACCATAGACTACCAATGAACCTGTTCAAGACTAGTTTACAATCTGTTTGTAGCTTCCCCAGAGAACCACACTGAGAGAGTGTTGCAGACGGCTTGTTTGAATGGTGTCAAAAATGCTTGTGCAAGTTAAAAGGGGCGAGGTCGGAGAGGTGAAAGAGTTTTTACAACAACACTTGATATTTACACAATACAGTTGTACGAATTAATATAATGCAACCTTTCTGAGTTCAAAAGCCACTACTCAAAGATTATTCGACAGAATCGCTAGAGTTTCACGTCGAGAAGCTTCATACAGTCCTTGTGTTCAGATCAGTTGATTCAATATCGGGGTCATTTTCAACACAGGTTCCATCAGGTTCAAACCTTGAGCTTTTTCTTCTTCTCTTTCGTCTTCTTCTTATCATTATTATTATTATTATATTGGTAATTGGTATTGGGTACAGTCTGCACATATTAGTATTGGAGATAACTGGTTTTAAATTCCGATTTTATCTAGCTTTTGCGATCAACATATTTTCTTCTCTTTTCTTGTTTCTTACGTGTCCCTAAGAAACACGCTAATTATTCTCTAGCGTACAGTCCTTGTGTATAAAAGGATATACATGTATGACTAAACATCTTACATAAGATTTTCGTTGGAACACAAAACTCCTGAACTTTCGCCGCTTAAGAAATCAATTGTTCCAGTGCTCTATCAACTTAATTATTGTCGGTCAAATAAAACCTGATATCTATTGATATTATCTTATCTTATTAAATTTTTACAAAGCTTTTCATCCTTTCAAGCAACTACCCATGTAACCGTGCATGCTGCATGCATGTTGATAGCCCATCTGCTGCACTCCAGCACCTCTTCATTTTGGCGGAAAAAGTAAACGACGATTTTCCCATACTAAACAATGGTAAATAATCCGTTCTGACGTTCAAAGGCTCTATTCCCATAGATTTTAGATCGATCTATCCCCGCGGGGAGTCTCACTAGATTACTTTCAGATAATCCGACTTAAATGTCCGTCCCGCCTACTACCAGCTGTAAGGGGGTAATTAACTTTCGTGTCCGCCCGGCTGACAGCTATTTAGCGTGAACCCCCAGGGAGTTAGGTCGATCTAAAGTGGGTCGATCTAATCTATGGAAATGGGGTGAAAGTTAGTAGATTTTTAAAGCGTGTTTTCGTAGTAATGGGCAGCCTTCTAAGAAGCCGAGCAAGTCCGAAAAAGAGGTCGGAGATAAAAAATTCACAGATTCCACGGGCTAAAGTAGAGCAGCATCCTCAGAAAAACAGACAACAGATGGGAGTGGAGAGAGCTGGCAGCAAAATCTTCAAGTGGTCCCCCACAGTCAATCAGACTACGGGACGGGATATGATAAGATAGCCATCTATGAAGGTCCACGTAGTCCGATGGCAAGCACAGATTTCAGAATAATTGAGACAACCGCCGTTTTTCGGTGGTAAAAAAGGAATTTATTATATTATAAGTTCTGCTTACAATGTATTAATTGTGGAATTATGAATCCCATATGAAGAATTGTTCTTCCTTTGACGTAATAAGTGTTTACGTTATCCTATATCTTCTTTTTTTATTTTCGTAAATGTTTTTGACTATTTGACGGAAATCAATATTATTAGGTCAAGCATCATCGCACTAGCAACAAGGTTACAACAGTACCATTGAGAAAAGGTTAAATAGTTAATGCACCAAAGCCGCAATATGATCTTTTCTTTTGCTCTTGGGACAATCTAAATCGATTAAGAGTCTCTAGAACTAATTTGTGCAGAATATAAAGGTTAAAAAGGTTTTAGACGGGGAACATATAGAAATGAAAAGAAAGGGAATAAAGTAAGCTGATCAATTGTAGTTTTTATTTCTTCGCTCACTAGCTCAGACTGCTTAGTCTCACGGTTAGCGCAGGAAACACAATGATGTTACGAACGCTGTGCCATATTTATAAGGAAAGGTTATTAACTATATTATAAAAAATGTGAACTACATAATCATACCGCTATACTTCATATAGGGACTCTGAAAAACTATAGTAACAAATAAACAACATACTAGTACATATTGTACCCTGTTTTTATTCTTATTTATTTATTTATTATTTTGTGTGTGTGTGTGTGTGTGTGTGTGTGTGTGTGTGTGTATGTATGTGTTGATTGTATTGAACAAATCGGCTAATAGTTTCTCGGATCGTAACATGTACGTGACTAGATCCACTCTGTATTTATTGATACAGTGTAGTTGTGCATTTAATAAGGGAAAGAGATAGAGTACCTGTGTATTTAAGTCATTCTTTAACAGACTAAGTTCAGTTCACGCCAGATGTAACTTACATCTGTAAAAGGCCTGAATTCAGCCGCCTGGCAAGCAAACTTAATCGATGGTCTAAGCTGCACTCTTAGCATCACAACTAATGTACCTCATTGTGGATGCTTGGGATGTGTGTGTGTGTGTGTGTGTGTGCGTGTGTGTGAGAGAGAGAGAGGGAGAGAGAGAGAGAGAGAGAGAGAGAGATTATGAAGAAATCCACTTTTCAAAATTATTAATCAAACAATCTATTTGTCTGGTGACCATATTTAAACTCAGAAAAGGTCAAATGAAAAATAATATAAATGAACCTTGTGCCATGGAAAGATCTAGGATCTTAGCGCGGTAAAACTGGCATGCAGACAAGACTGGCCGATGATTTTACATGTCATCTTACAACATCTAGTTTATTTATATTATTTTTTTAATGATTTGCGCCATGACAGTAAGACTGGTGCTGCATATTTGACGACCAATGCCAGTGCCACGTGGAGATTTCTTAACACTGCTACCATTCTTTAAAGGGAAATGTTTTTACAATGTGTATTATCAAAATATTTTACAGAAGGTCTGGGTCTATTAGACTGATTTGTGTGTTTACATATAGTAAAGACTGATGTCAGGACCGAATTATCATTTGCCTGATTTCACGGAAATACTTACAGTAACTTACATTATTGTGCTTATTTTCTGCTATTTATATTCTTCACAATTTCTATGCAGGTTTGTAAGCTTGCGACCATTACGGTCGATGGCCTACCTCGAACATCCTTTCTATTCAGTCGTTAATTGGTGCATGGTATGAACTTGTATCATTTGCTACTCTTTATAGAAGTTAACCAACGCAATGACTGTTTCATATGCCACAGTCGGTACAGATCGAGTTTCTGTTATGTTGGACTCCCGGTCGAACCCACCTAGACTGAAAACGAATTGATTGTTTTTCATTACGAAGTAAATGATCGATTGATCTGTCACGTGTGAAAACACCTAGTAGGAAATGCGGCTGAGTGTTTTATTTGCACCAGGTAATCTTAATGGACTTCTTGTCACTCTGACAGTATGACAGTATTTTCGTCCCATCGATGTGTACATGAATACGCAGGCGTCCCTCTAACGTCAACGCACAGTAGCTCTGACGCGCCCAAGCTTAGGTATTGATTGTTTAAATCTAAAGATAACCGTTCTGCATTGGTAATGTGGACTATAGCGACAAGCAACGACCACACAGACTTCCTCTGCTGTTTTCTTTTACAGCCCGAAAGTGACGTTTGACGTCAAGCACATTGAACTTTTCTATGGTTTTGATGAGCTAAAAACATTGTCTACAAGATCGTCTCTCTCTCTCTCTCTCTCCCATTCCGTACAGTGGTAGGCTGGGCTATATAGAGAACGGAATATTCCCTTCCTTTTCGAACTGTTGTTTAAATCTCCATCAACAACAACAATCACAAAACCAGTCCTCATTTATTGAAATGATTTATTTCCAATATTTTAGATGATGCGAAAATGTCATCAATAAATAACATTGTAAGAAAATTTTACCTTTATCTATCTTCTTTTGCCTTAAAAACCCTCCACGGATCTTTCATTTCAGACACTAAAAGTTTTGTAAAGTTGCAGTAAAAAGGGGACCATTTAATTTGCCACTAACGCAGCGTACCGGGTGGTTACGTTTTATATATACGGAAAGACAGTCTAAGACCCCATTCCCAGAGATTGGATCCATCCAAACTAGATCGACCTAACTCCCTGGGGGTTCACGCTAAGTAGCTGTCAGCCGAGCTGTACAGCTTGTGGTAGGCGGGACGGACATTTAAGCCGGATTATTTGACAGTAATCTAGTGAGACTCCCCACGGGGATAGATCGATCTAAATGTCTGGGAATACGCCCTTAGTAACAGCGTAATCTTTGCAACTTACAAAGATGGCAGGTAGGAGAAAAGAACTGGATCGACGCTTTATGGTTATAAGGTTAATCTGCAAAATATGACAGTAACAATTTTAATATGGGGTGTCCAAAGGGTTGAATTATACGGCTATTGCGGCTGCGACATGATTTAAAAGGGTAACAAAAATATTTCCCCCTCTTGCACTGCTTTGCGTATACATCCTGAGGAATTGGGGGAAAATTAAACCAAAGCCTATACTTTCCTAGGCTCTGTTGGAAAATATGCGTAATAAAAATAATCTGAAGTAAAATTGTAGAAAAGGTATTTTGATATAAAAAATATTTCCTAAAATGTACTTGTGTTAAAAAGACTTCTCCAGCGGTGATTTGTTGTTTCAAGTTTTGTTATTCTTATTGAGCACATCTGTTAAATCCTCTCCGTGAAACCCAATGATATGCAATACTCTTTGCAATAAATACTTTGATAAGTGATACCTTTGTAAAAACCCAAGGACATGACAATTCAAAGTTGAGTTCAAACACAAAATTTTTAGATCTTGGAATCGCCTAAACCCCGTCATTTGACGTCATCTGACGAGCATGACAGTTATCGCCTGCCAAGCACTGGGTAGATACATGCACATGGTACATGTAAAACTATACATGTCATATTAACTCATATCTCACTGGTCATCAGTTTTATTATATCGAATTCCTAATTGCTCACAAGAAGCAAACAATCTTTTCAAACTATTTCTAAACAGTTAAATAACTCAGCAGTTAATTAGTTCATTAACGAATGAATGAATAAATATGGAATCGTGTCAGCTTTCAATTAGTAAAGAGCTAAGTTCTATCAAGTCCTGACTGAACGCACTCATTGGTTTCGCGAGTGTCTTGTATATATTCAGGCCTTGGTTAAAATATTATCGTGTGAACGAAGCCACTGAAATCGGCCTGATGCGACCCAAACAGCTGTGTGATAATCATTAATGCTCACTATACTGGTATCTCAGCATTAAATAAATCATGTATCCGAACCTTCAGTAAACCTAAATACACAACACCTGTCTTGTGCACTGTATTCCTAGCAATCAGAAGAAGTCGATCACATCTTTTGTCCAAACAGGATTCCGCTTGTATTCCGTTTCCCTGCGACTGGACTAGTTCCAGTCAAGTTAGGTTGAACTCGAAATGTCCCATGCAGTATTAACTCCCGTCGGCTGGTTGTATGCTTTGGGTTACCATGGAAAGGAAATTAATATTTCTGCTGCGCCGTTCAACGCTCTGTATTGGTCCCATGTCGTTAGGCTGACTGTCTGAGGTGAGCTACTGGTAGTTGTATTACCCGCTTAGTAAGGCCGGTCCATCTTGACTGGAAAGACAACGTTCGAGACGAGCAGCTGTATGCATTACAAGTTATACTTTACACATGTGATAGTGAACATTTTGTGTTTTTCCTTGTTAGTATTGTGCTATTCGGAAATTCTAAAGAGAACGAACTAACCAATATTGATAGGAGCTTAATTTTAGGGAAACTCTGCCTGCGACTACACCCTACATACATGAGAACTGTCAATTTGACAAATTGTCACGTGACAGCGATCTTTGATAAGCGTTAAAACGAACCACAATTTACCATTGACATACAAGCTGTCGATAATCACGGAAGGAAAGAAGAATCGTTAACAATCAAGAAAAACCAGCATATAGCACCTGGTTTGCTTTGCAGCAAATTAATTGCACAGAACAGACAAGCGGGTGAAATCTGGAGTAAAGGATACGCCGAGAGATAAGTTGGTTGTAGCAGACAAGATGGCTGGGCTGGCGCGGGTGGCATCCAG
Source organism: Lingula anatina (assembly GCF_051362555.1). Taxonomy (NCBI): domain Eukaryota; kingdom Metazoa; phylum Brachiopoda; class Lingulata; order Lingulida; family Lingulidae; genus Lingula; species Lingula anatina. Next base: position 22,820,331 of record NC_141769.1, on the reverse strand, counting down.
AGCGAATTCTGTTCGTCATCCACCTAAAATTAGCATGGTTAGACGCGTCAGTGAGGCATTTCTTGGACCAAGGGCACCCGGATACCAGCGTCAGGTATTGATAGCATAGGTCTTATCAAAAATGCACACGCTGAAACCGTCATAAGCATTTCAGTTAAATGAATAGGTTTGATACACGTAACATGGTTTCACTTTCTTTTTATACATTCAAGCCTGTTTTGGTTAAGGACTAATTACGATAGATAAAGAACTAATTTTAAGCACTTGGAAGTATTACCATTTGGTTTCGACAGGACGGATAAAAAGATTTGGGCTCAAAAATAATTGGTTAATTAATTGATTGATTAACGGTGGAATAAATGAACACATATAACACCATGTTCAATTTTCAAGTAGTAAGCGGCATTAGCTGTATCAAGTTCTTTACTGAAAGCTAACCATAAAATAAAGAAGTATGAAAGCACTTACTGAACTTAAGTTGTGTCATCCCAGGTATTTCTTTAATTTCCGCTTTTCTTGGGACAAAGGTTAGTGATTTCAAAAATTAAAAAGGCAATGTGACATAAGCACGGTATATTTTTATAGAAAATTAAAGGATCCAAACCGACACTTTCCCGCCAAATTCAATTTGCCCCAAGAATGGTGTATTTCTCCTACTCACAAATCATTGCTCAACCCATTCCTGCACTTGGACTCGATGTTTGAAACCTTTCTGATCAAATGATATAGTTCCTAATGTCTAACCAGTCACTGAGACCTTTATGTCTTCCTGCACTTTATAAGAAAATATTGACGTCAGGTGCTCTTATTTTTTATCGCTTTTAAGGTCTGAATTGGGAAATGTGAGTAGCTTTTCAGTATTTATATATAGACAAAGTAACTATGACTTGGGGCCTTTTCGAACGCGAACAGTATATTTTAAAGGAACAAATGTAATTGGAATGGTCCTAGAGACTTGATCTATTGATTGATGAGCAAATTGGTTGGGAGAATGGATAATTGAACAAACGAACAAGCAACTTAAAGAATGGATGAATGAATGGATGCACAAATAAATGAACCAACGAAGCAGGGGATGAATGAAGGGAAGAAGGGACACATGCTATGGCTGAAAGAACCGTGCGACCAATGAGAGCGGGGAAGGGCACATGAACATGTACTAGTGGGTGTTGAACAGACGGTCAGACGGCCAGAAAATATACCTCAAAGCAAGTGTCTACAAATGTTAAAAGAAGTACTTTTTGTGCGTCATTTGCGAGATATAAATATGAAACACAAATATCAAGCACATGCATCGAAAAACTGTAACTTGTCACTTATATGCCCAGCAGTGTAACGTTTAATTACATATGCGCATGTTTAGCCTTGGGTTTCTCATTGCTGGCTTGTATTTCTGCATTTAAAGGTTATGGGCCCTAATGGGAAGACTTACAATACAGGGTAAACATAACACTGAAAACTGTCGTACGTTGTAATTTCTGAAATATTGTCGGTATTTCGGAGAAGGAACATTTGGACGGTTGAAAACCGTCAATGAAAACTGCTTGATTATTTGCTTTTTTACTTTAGATATTTTAGCCTGATGCATTTCAATTGAACGTGAATGTCGCGCAATTGGTCGCTCTTGTGGAGAGGCATCAAATGTAAACCACCGACTAATTAAATAAATCTATACAGGATTTCATTTTACTTTTAGATTTTCGCACTGTTTAAATTTTAAATATAGAAATTTTTGACCAGTTCCAGTCATCTTTTGTAAAACACACCACATGCAAATCAAGAAAATGAGTAATTCAGCACAAAATCATTTAAGATTTATGCCGCATGCACTGGTGTTGGTGCCGTGCACAGAACATAGACATGGTAATGTACTCTGGCTTTCAACCTGTAGAAAATACCCGTGCGTCTACCAAGGTACTGCAGAATACAAAATTTATTATATTTATCCAGGGTTGTTTGTATTAAAGCTGCTGTGTACGATACGTGATGACTATGAAACTGTCGCTATTAGATATTTAATGCTTATAAAAGCCCTTTCACACCATGTCAACAAGCGTCAGACTGTTTTGGAATGAATAAAACGAATAAAATCCGTCCAAGGTCTGAATGATAGAGGCAGCACTGATTGTAATACATGTGTATGTGCTGCATCACTACTACCTGCTGACGCATGCACGTTTCCCTGTCAAAAAGTGTATTTTATTGCATATGAATGTAAAAAACGTGAAAAACATACTCCTTTTCTGCAGACAATTCATAGGAGCCCGATATCGATGCTGGTAACATAATATCTGAACAGCGCCACCCGTATCAGCGCACAGCTTATTGCCTGGAACACATCAGTAACACCTCAATGACACGCACAGTATAGCTTTACACCGCGGGACCTGCACATACACTGAGGTTCATAATTTGAGCAACACCTTGAATTTTTCAAAACCTTCTTTTATCACGGTTATTTTTGGGGATTTCGTTTGTATTTTAGCTGTACGATTTCATGTATATTTTATAAACCTTGTATTAAAGTTGGGATTTCTATTAGAAAATACGTCACATAAATATATTTTGATATTGGAATGACTATATTAACTTAGTGTCTAATAGCAAATGGCTTAAAGGAGTGCTCCAACAGAAAAAAGGTACCTCCCGGTTAAACAGCTTATCATAAAAAAAATCAAACGAATCTTATTAAAAATGTACCCAGAAAATAAACAGTAGACCAATTATAGATGGCTTGCCTTCCCAAGCTTTGAACTGCAGCTTCACATTACCTGCAGATTGTCACTAGATTCTGCATGCATGTATTGGGATAACGCTTGTATTGGGGGTTAGAGCTGTCTGACGGTTTGCACTGGGTGCTGGATCTTGTTCACTGCTCTTCTAACCAAACAAAATCACACAAACGATAACCTGTGTATATATAACTTTGCTATTCTTATGTTTTTATTGTTGATGACATTTATGTATTACTTCATACATTCAGTGAGCTAGATGATCAATTCATCATATCAGAAACACATTTCGAGAGAAAATAGAAAAAAGGTAGAAATTGAATTACTAAAAATAAATCTAATGAAATCAGTTTGATCATTTCCGCATAACCAACAAGGATTATATGAGCAAAGCACTCAATGCAGTCACGCACTTCAATAAAATTCAACGTAAATTGGTTAGGTTATTTTAGACACAATCTAGTTGAAGCAATTGGCTGTTATTTCTTCTTTCGTGTATTCAGTGTTATCAAGAACTGATATTAGCCGATGCATGTGGGCCCTTTCCAGATAATATGATACAACAAAGCGTAATAATTGCTTCCACGTTATGGTAAAGGTCAAGCAGACCACCATAGACAAATCAAAGTGTACCAGAAAGAGTTTCCATGAATCAATATTCCCAAACGACAAAATTGCTGAGGCTAAAAAATAATTTTCGCCCGCGCAGTCACAGAAAGTCGGGTCAAGTGTGGGGCATGATAAGAAAAATACATTTTGCTGTGTTGGTAAGAGTAGGTATCGATTATCTATGAAAGATCGACACGGTCGCTTCACGTTCATTATGCAATTGGCACCAGGGAAAAACAGCCTCCAGTGCGAACCTCACTGTTTCCATTGTGATATTGTTTCTCCTATCCAGGCAGTGGCATATTGCATTCTCACTCTCCGAACTAGGGCCTCGATCTCATTAATTTAAAGGGCAATGCATGTTGTAATAACTTCTGCCAAATTGAGATCGATCGTTTATTTTTAGAGATTGAAATAAACATGATTTTATCACTAGGCCTATAGCGCTCCTAGTGTGAACAATCTACCTTTAAGGTATATTCATATACTGTGTATTCTTTTTTAAGACTTTTGTTTCTAGTTAAATGCATTCTTGTTGCTGTTTAAATTGAAACTAGTCTCATTTTGACTTCGTTTTGAAGCAGGCTACATGCTTTGCCATGGCGGTTTTAATATGTTAAAACACAAAATGCGTGAACAGATGATCTACTCTTGAAATTTTGTCAGCACCACAAAATTTCGCACAATTCAGTCAGATCATCAAAAATGAAAGTTGTCTGCCTTGCACACAGACAGACCTTTGTCGACAGAGACGACACGGACTCGTAGCCAGTCAAACCGTTTTATATCCAATGCCAAGCAATCGTCTTCCATTAAACCCCTATATCCCATTTCATGCTCTGTCGTAATTTATTGCATTATTTTGTTTTTGAAGCCTATTTTAAGTGACGTAGATGGCAGGCGAAGTCACCAAGGACTATCTCTGGCCAGAGTTCCACTATGGACCTAATACCCGTGGACAGTTCAGAAGTTTTAGTGCTACCGGGACAGTTCAACTTACGTTTAAAATCGACGGAGCTTATACATGTACAACTGCATATGCATAATAAACATTACGCAACTGTTTCCTATGGCAATAATTATGAAAAACCGTGATAACATTTGTACAAACTGCTGTTGTCGTCTTTATACCCAGCATTTATTGATTTTTGTTTCACTGCTTAAAAGACTTATTTAATTCCGCATCTTATGGATGATAATATTGACACGGCTCTTACCCTTTCTGTATTGAGCTAAGAAAATCCGCTTAAAAAGAATATACCTGCGATAAAGGCGTTCCATGAAGTCTTAGCAAATAATTTTAAGGACTTCTTTTGTTAACGTTTGTCGCGAAAGAAGAAAATGACAAGTTGCTGTATTGAAGACAATACAATTCCATATTTTCAAAGTTAATTCGTTCTTTCCGCAGACAGACGACCTTGGCAGCCAGAAGTTAAGGGCTGCGGCAGGGACCAGTGCTGGTTACGGCTCAGTGACGTCACAGTTCATAGAAGCACGTGAAGATTCAGCCACTTATTTGGAATTCATAAGTAGAACAGGAGATATTGTTTGTAATTCAGGTAAGCGTTCCTGAAATCATCTTGAATCTGAATAATTGTAGGCTGTCTCATGCAACATTTTAATACTAAATTTTTAATATTAATTCTGATCACAAATTAAAAATATGGTATAAGTTAAATGATGGTATTTTTGTCGGTATTTATGTTTACCGGGTGAGGTCTGTTTTGACACTTGTAGTACCCAAGGATTATTCTCTGCAAAACTTATCTCAGCTACAGCATTTCACCATTTATGAACCTTTGGGATTTAAAGCTTTTCGAGAGCGTTAAAAGTACATGTACGTGTAAAAAATCGCGCATAAAAATGATTATTCTTTTTTAAAGAGTCACTTCTTTTGCTTATTCGCATTTTGCATCACTTCGGCTATCAATATGTCGATAACACATTTGATTGTGTTTAGTTTACCCACGTGTCAAGACCACTTCTATCTGAATATGAATTAAACAACATAAAACTTACCGCATTCAAAATTGAACGTGTACGGTGCATCTGCGAGCCAAAACGAATGAAACAGGTTCATAATTGAGATTACGTGCATAAAGTTATGTAATTTCGACCCATAGCTACTGGATTGAAGCTTATTACGACGTGCACAGCTCAAGTTAAGCGGCTTTAATGGCACGCACCCTAGAGAAAATCTTTCAAAGAGAATTCAATGAAATCAAAACAATCCTGGAAGAAAGGCATAAAAGCTGTCTACAACTGAATCTTCACATCGACAATATGCACTATAATTCTATACACAGAGGGAGTTTTCGGGACAGCTTTCGGGGCAGTTTTCGAAGACCTAGTCACCCTCCTCGTGAAGAGATCACAGGCGCTGAAACCTTGAGTCGAACGGAACGCCTTAAAAGGGCGTTGCAAGACCCAGGTGTAAAAATCAGAATTGGCGACTGCATCCTCGACTCTATATCTGCGCTAGACACTTGCTGCTTTGATCTTTTCTATTCTCACACTTCTTCCACAGTTGCAGTGACAGTTGTGTGTGGACTGTGCATGGGATTACCCCTGGCCATGATATGTATAGGTAAGTACAATCTACGAGAGAGGACGGTTGTGCAATGAAATGCTCTTTAAACACTTTTCTAAAACTTCTTTGCGCATTTGATAAACGTATTTTACGGTTTGACATTAGATTTACTCTGCATGTGGTAGTATCTGGTCCTTGATTAAGAACTAAAAATGAAATACGGTGTATTACTGTTAAATTATTTCAAATAACTTCGGACGACAAAATGTCTTGAAAGAGATTTCCCTGTAGTTACCTGATAACTCGACTCCATACTACTAATTAGATATACCAAATACCTGTTCCTAACCTGGGTTTGAAAAATGAAGTGGAGATCCACCTCCTGCAAGGACCACTCTCAAGGAATTATTGATGAGAAGATCGCGTCCCCTGACTTGACGTACGTGCGTACCCAAAACCACATAACTTCTAGTCAGCAGAAATAATGGTACCTTTTTTTCAGGCGTTCAATACCTTCAAGAATGTCCAAAACAACCTAAAATCCCCATATACCTACTAGTTGGTGGCTGCTTCGGTGTTCTGAAACTATTAGCTCTGATATGGAAACAACATAAAGCCAGGCGCCTGGAGAGAATGGACCAAATGTACGAGGCCGAAGATGACGAAATGGAGGACCCAGTCATGTCGCGGTCATCTAAATTTACAGAGGGCATACTGACCTTGTTCTTATTCGTCTGGTTCATACTGGGCAATGTGTGGGTTTATGGAATATGGAAACCTCGGTTTGAACAAGTTATAATGGAACCTGGCAACTGGTGCGACGAGACTGTGTACATGTTTGCATTTGTGCAGATTATCATTGTTTATGCCATGATATTTCTGGCATGTGTCGTTCTCTTGGGTCTCTATATTTGTCATCGGTGTGATCGAAAATGATAATTTATAACTTTATCTGTAATTAAGCAATACCATCTTTGAAACAACAGCCTTCTTTTTCTGGAGCACATGATCAATGTTAAGGGCGCCTTAGGTCTGAAATGGGCCTTCTACTGAACGAATGTTATAAGGATCGACTCCAATTACTGGTACTTTTTGATTCATCAGTCATGTAAAAACATGCATTTATGCAAAACCTGAAAGCAGATTGATTTGCAATTTAAAGGAAGGCATAACGTGTTAAACTACTGGTGATGAGTAAAAGTATGATTTGTTATCTCTGTCAAGAAGAGACGCCACAGCTAGAGAATTAATTAATTATTACTTAATTATTTATCTTGGCGGAGGCTGCGCTCTCTTTTCTAGTTGTTATTGTAATTATTAACGGAGATGAGGGAGTTAATGCCTCTTTAAGGGACCGTTTACAATGTACTTCGTCGACCTAGATAATGAGCACAAACGTAACTGGGACCCTCGCTGAATGCAATCAGATTAACAAGCTAACACGCCCCCTTGGCGTTGAGTAGAATAAAGAAAATCTGGTGATTATAGGAGTACACTTGGTACATCTGTTTACCTGATTGCATTCAGCGATACTCCCCATGGAGTTTATGCTCATTAGTTAGGTCGACAAAATTCATTGTGAACAAGCCTCCGAGTTTATATCGGTAAATAAAAATAAGTACAGGAAATGCGGGGGAATTGTTGTGTCGGAATTAAAACAGATTTTTGTAATTAATCTACTGGCATGTACATGGCTGATAATGTGCCGTGTTTGAAACATAAGGCCTTTGTTAGTTATGAAACTATAAAACATGTGAACAGGCAGTGTTTTTTTTTAACTCCGAAAGACAAAAGCAATATATGCATCGCCTGTTCTATTCTCAAAACCCAAAAATATTGGACAAATACGTTTTAGTAAGCAACGTTTAATTAATTTCGTTACCCGACTTCAATGACAGTAATAGTCAATGAATCGGCTATCCTTTGAGTTCACCACGTGAGAGTCGTTTCCATCATCATCATCAAATTTAAGACCACCTCTTCTGTCGATAACCAAGTAAAAACGAAGCAATTGCGAATCAAAATAAAAAACGACACTTGGCTTCATCAAGACGCCCTATTTACTGTTAGTGGTAATCGAATGACAACGATTAAGAGTATGACACTACTGTGACTATGAAAAAAATAAATAACCACGAAATATTGTACGTGCCAACACTGCACCCAAATACAGTTAATACCAAAAAGTTTTTTTTAAAGATAAAATGTGTTACGAAAGATATAAACAAAAAACATTTATTATGATTATTTTTTTAAAGACATACTGTAGAAATATTACATGTATCCATCAAACATACACAAATTCAAACACTCTTTGAAGGGACTTAGGCGAAAAATGAAAATTTTCAAAACAACTATAAAATCAGAGAGAGAGAAAAAGGAAACACACGCAAGAAAGTAAAGCAGAAAACTAAACGTGCAGTAAGTAATGAAGGCAGAAAATGTGTGCCTAACTAGCGGAAAGGCTGTCGCGTGATTCTATAAGCAGATCTAACACAGCTAGAGAAATAACAATTATACTTAATTAAACTCATTCATCTAATCAACACATTCATTAACTGTTTATCTACTAGAGTTTATCCATAGTTTAAAGAGACTGAATTTATTAGAAAACCGAGAATTCAATGAAACCAACACCAGGACTGCACAAACGTTTTATTTGGTAAATACTGACGTGAGAGGGTAACAGTGACTCATTGTGTTAGATGCGACAGCCTGTCCTTTTGAAATGCTTTTTAAAATTTTGATAACATTCAAAGCTTTCTTGTTCTCTTTCTCTTCTCTGTCAAATATTTTGAAATCATTCCTATCACCCCATCTAGAGAATACCGTTATTTCGTTACGTTACATACAAATGTATTGTATTATCCTTTCTTGAATGGATGAATGCTGTTAGGCATCCAGTAGAATAAGGATGATAAATATGTATAACTTTGCTACTGGAAGTTACATTTATAACAACTGCCGACATTTAACAACCTGAGACCTTTGGTTTTATCATTTATCATATTAATCATTATCATTATCATTATCATTTTTTGGTAATCCAAATGTACGATGGTATGCGCTAGAGTGATGGTAGAAGGTTGGGGGGGAGTTCTCAAATATTAAAATGCAAAAATTAAAATTACAAAATACATCACATTTATAATATACATTTTATCAATATGGAAGAACTTATATGTGTTCTGAATATATTAAATTCTCTTCATATCTAAAATGATATACATTTATATATACAGTAGTGTAACATTAATTTTAAATGAAATAAGTACACCTACATGTACATTTATTTACAGTGTAATCACAAACAAATTATGAACAAATGAACGAAACACTACGGTACTGCACACCTGAGGCTTCTTCTTAATATAATCGACACTCAGGTTTGACAACAGTTGAACAACACATGAAACTTTTTACGTCATCGTGATTTAGTGTTTCAAAACAATATCTTTAAAAAATATAAAGGAGGTATGATTATCAAGTCTAACAGATTTAGCATCTTACATTCCTTAAATGGTCACAAGTCTTTGTCGTCTGATTCCATGCAGTCCCCGGCGCACACGGCATTGCCACGTCCTGTATTCTGTTGCCGTCACACACATAGTAGCGGCTGCAGAGCGCTGGGTCTTCATAAAACTCTCCGTTGGCATCGCATGGAAGACAGGACAGCTTTCCTGTAGGATTCGATGCACTGGTGTTGTGTGAATGCCGACAAAATATAAGATCTATAAGACAGAAAAAATGATTCAGGAAGTTAACAGACTGTATAATATACAATTGAAACAGAATTCAAACCAACACCTATATCAGTTCAAAAAGATGCAAGATAGGATTGAAAATTTAAAGATGTGTTACAATGCTAAAAAACGCACTCATTTCACGACCCAGTTGTAATTATTTCACTTACCGAAGGGTATCCATGGACATATTTGTAACGAGCAGATCCTGAGGGATGTGTCTTTCACAGTTCCCTCACTCTCTCCGCCTAAACTCCTACAACGCGATGCTTCTGTGCCCAGCGCAGCCCGTGCTCTTAGTGACGTCTCTGGACATGAATTAGCAGGTAGTGGAACAAACTGCCTTCCATTATATAGAACAGCCTGACATATATCTACAGTACATAGTACGAGTTGCGTTGACTTCTCAGTTTCTGGGACACCTCTGAGGGAGCGGCACTCGGCTGACGACGCCCATATGCTGGCTCTACTGAAGTACGTATTGGGCGGACAGCCGTCGATTTCACTAAACACAAAGCGTCTTGTGTCCTTTTTATCAAGATCGTCTTCTTTACAAAGGTAAAGGACACACTGAGATATGTTTACACCTTGTATATAAAGCCCTCCTAATGATCTGCATTCCCCGGCGGCATCGGCTCCATTTGAATACCGGAGATATATTCGGTTCCGCGGTGTGGCACAACGCCTGTCACCAAACTTCCTGAGCATGTAAGCCTTATCCAGATTGATCTCTGCATCGCCTAGAAAATGTATTCCCAGAAAGATATTAACAGTTTTTAACAAAACAAGAATGGAATGCTTTCTCACTCATTTTCAAATAAAAGACAGTCTTGTCTTTGGACTTGTTGTGAAAGATTTGGTATCTACGCAAAAAATTGCTATATATAACCGTTAAAATGGATATTTTATACATTTGCTAATTATTTATTTCTTAAAACTTCGCTACACACGTCCCAGCGCTGTTACACGTAGAAATATATTATGACAAGTACGTAAAAACAAAGTTAAATTTACTACAACTTATTTAAAACTGATGAAAAGCAATTAAAACTAAAAGAGAAAATTTTACTATAAGATATTGTTGAATAAAATGATTTTATAACTTCTCTTAAAACGATTATATTTTTTTCGGCCAAATGCCTAACTTCTTAATACGATTTGACCATACATGCAAAGCCGGTGCTGCTACTAGTATATCGAAACATACGTTATTATTTAAGTATTTTGCTTCGTCCTTTTTTAAAAAAGTGTTAATATAGAAAATCCAACAAAATGAACTATTTCACTCACTGCCTTCTGAAATTTGGCACCAATCAAACAGGCAATTTATTTTGTTATAGAAAGTCACGCCAGCGTCACTTCCTCCCATTACGTCACATGTTCCCGGCACAGTGGCCAATCGCACTTCAGGCATCAAGTTCACGTGATCTGGGGATAGTCCCGCACAAGACTCGTTATTCATTGGACGGAAGGTGTATTGCAGAGTATTGTCTCTGCTTGCTCTGCAGAGATCAAACCTGGAGTGAACATATGTCTCCATTCATTTGAATTCCCATGCAAATTAAGACAGTTACAAAGCTGAAGTTCAGAAATATATACACAAGCAAACAAATAAACAGACAGAAAAAACATAAGACAAATAATAAACCAGACAGAAGAACTTGCAGGCAGACAAAAACTCATTATGGTCAAAGAAGGGAGGTAGTTCATGAAGCTCATCTGATGCTTACCTGCAGTTGACGTAACTTGTTACGGTATAGGTCGTCGTCCGTACAATGTGCCCAGCCAGCGTGATACAAGTGCCAGCTTGCATGTTAAATATCGCTGAACCAAGTTTTGTTTCAAAAGTGCAAGTTCCCGGAGCGGATGGCAAAACTGCATTTCCGGGAATTCGTATAGTTTCACAGAAGGACATCCAACAAAGGGTCCGTCCGCGAGTTTCTCCGCTCTCCGCTTTTCCTTCTAGAACGCCACCCAGTGCCTGACAAGACGTCGGCTCTTCCAACCATATGGGACCCGTTGATAGGGACAAGTTTCCAGCGCATTTTCCCGGCGGTGTAAACACAATCATTCTGAAAGGTATGTAAGATATATAAGCATTAGGCATATCGGAGCGTTGTTGATATTTAAAGGCCATGCATCGCATACGGAGCAAATTAATAGCCACTCTAGAGCTGCATTTTGCAACCAAACTCATTTTGCAACCAGGTTTTTATCTAAGTCACTGTTTTTGTTATTAAAAATAAAGGTGGGGTTAGTACAATGACTTTGAAACTTTGGGATTGATAAACCTTTCATCGGGGAAGTGCAAGGGTCCTTAGAAAATTATAGTGGCCTGGGCTGGACTGGACTGGACTGGACTGGTTGTCCCAGAGAGCACGCGCTTTGCAGCCGGTGGCAAAATGCGATTGGTTGTAAAATGTGGCACTACACCACTCTTCCTCCGTATTGTAGCTACTTAATGTACCTGTATGCCTCTCCTGGCCATCTACTATAGTGCACATTTGGAAAAGAAAGAACTATTATCCTTGAACTGTACAAGGGACAAATAGTAAAATTTCTACAATAAGTTAGATGTTGGTGCTACGCAGAAGCTGCAAGACTGTTAAAGAAAGTGAGAATTTTGTGGCAATGCAACATCTTTTTCCTGCAATAACGAGTCAAATTTATGAAAACAATGTAAAGTTCAGTTAAACTGGCCAAACCGGACACAGAGAATAGCGCTCACCTTAAACTTCCTTAGTTTTATAATTTTATCTATCTATCATGGCTATTGTACAGTTTGCTAGGCGCCCTGATGCATCGAGGTACATGTACAATGTATTATATACTGGTATGAGGTCGTTCCGTGTAAGCAATACGCACCAATTCAACCCAGCTGCCCAGCACAAATAATAATAATAATAATAATAATAATAATAATAATAATAATAATAATAATAATAATAATATGCAACCCTGGATACGTAGAAAATAGTGTGTTTGAATTCCAAAAATATTTCATAGCCCAAACAACGACTCCCCATTCAGTCACGACAGCAAGGTATTAACCTTCATTGGCCTTTATGAAAAGGCGCTTTTCAGACATTTGAAATTCCGTCATGAAAACGGTATACCAGCACTCCGTAGCGGAGACGTTAGAAAATTAGTTATCATAGGGTCGTCGTAGTGTTGGTACACAAAACGCGTTAGATCATACCGAGACGATTTCCATAGGTTTAGAAATATTTCATCAAGGCGCCTTAATATTTTTATATATTCTCGTTCACACACTAAGCATCTATAAAGCATCAAAAAAGAATAAAAAAGTATGATGTTCTAAATTTGGCCGGTGACGGTCATATTTATTTTCAACTCACCACGTGACAGTGCTCAAAAAACGCACCTAAGACGACGGGATAAGGCGCAATGATAATATAATCTCCTGCACATGTCATAAAATCAATGAATTTTTCTTCTTAAAATAAGAACATTTAAAAAGTATGGAAGGTCTGTGTACATTGTGGGATAGTTTAAATCGAAATAGTTCGTAATGTGGGCATTCTGTGAGGGTGTGGATTAACGTTTATGGGGTTTTTTGCTAGACGGCTACAGGTGGATACGACACCAAGACGTCTTTATGACGCCAAATGACTGACTGGGCTGCTGCTGGGTCCGATATCTATAGCTCAGGCGCTAGGGCCTCATACTAAGGACATCCAGCGGGGATCCGCATTACAAATTCATCACAGCGACCAGTCGCCTTGCCTTTCATCGACCAGAAAAAAAATAGACTTAGGTGTGCTGTTTTTTTTTTTTTTTTTTTTTTTTTCATTATAAGAATATCTTACATATCATCATGGTTTTGTAACAAAATAAACGGTACGCCGCAAACACTGCTCTTTTCTTATCTACGGTATAGATTACCCACAATATCCCGGTTTTTTTTTTTTTTTTTTTTTTTACAAATACACACGTTTTCTTCCTTGACTTTTTTTGCCTGTCATTGATACTCGCGTGCAAAATAGAAGTGAGTTATGCTTAATATGACTAGTAAAGACACGCACTATAGACCTAAACATGCGAGAAACTTCAAAGTTAAATTGTGGAGTAATTTTTATGTTTTTGAATAGACTCCCTGTATAACCTTGGACAAATATCCCATGGCTTAACCCAGCTGCCGGTAGGCTCTAAGGTCAAAGTAAACTTGATCACTTGCAACAGTGTTTCGAAGCCCAGTAAAATACTTTTAAATTATCTTTTAAACTTAAATAAAATACTGAGGCCATGTTTCTACTGAAGCTATCTTTTCCTGATTTTAAATAATGTATATACAGTAGCATTCTCAAATACGTGGACAACCCCAAATTTTAGCGTGGCGAACACCCATTATCATTATTCATATTTCTTACATTGATGTGGTGCTGACTTTATCGGTCTCCCTTTCATGGAGAACAAAACGTCTCTGTTCGTCAAATCACGTAGCAGACAGGTAGTAACAAAAGTTACCGCATGGAAGATAATATGGTCAGCGCGTGTCTCAGATCACAAATTAAGATAAACACAGAGTTCGTAATAAGAAGGGGTGAGATGGAATACCTCTCAACTTTTTAATTCCAAGTTGGAAAGATAAATGCAATAGCTAAACAATAAAGACAAGGCATCTTAAAACGCGTCCAAGACTTTAAATACGGGGTACCTGAACGATTCCTAATAAATCTCTGTGATGTTTATCGCTGAAATGAGCCCAAAGCAAGGCGGCATTCGCAATTAACCTAGCAGCCTAAACGTATAATTTGGTCTGAAATAGGGAAGATATTTGCCGCTTTCTTAAAAGGGGCAGTGTATTCCTTTTTAATATACAATTGTACCTTTGTAATTAACGTGTTTTGAGACGGTTCATTTAACAATACCTCGAGCGAAACCACAAATATGTTGCTCTTACAGAAAAAATATTCAGTGTCTTTATTAACGCAGAGTTCAAAAGGCAAACATTCTCAAACTGTCACATATATAAATGATACTGTGCTCCATTGTTTCCATTATAGGAGTCCGTTTATTTTGACAAGTATACTCATTCTTTATCAAGAAAGTAATTTTTGTTATGTAGCTGGGCTTGTCCATTCCCGTTCTTTGTATGAATAAGCGAAATGTTTTACTTTTATGGCCACCGCCTTTCCAAACAAAAATATGATATATGCGTTACATTTAAAAATGTGCTTTTAATGCTTTAACCTCTGAAATGTTACTACACGTGTTTGTATTGTTATAGGGGAAGGTGAAATATTTCCCCATGGGCACAGTGTTCATTTTTAGCCATTATTTTGATGCTCCAGTGAGCACGCTGGATTCACTGCCTATTTTGTAGTGACAGCTACATTAACCATTTTCTGACAACGACAATCAAAATTGCAGATTGGCATGAGATCTCATAGTTTCCACAGGGGTGAAAAAGAGACCAAAACGACATTGTTAAACAGAGGACTGTGCCGTCGGACCGCTCTTGCCAATAGTGGTTTAAAAACAAACAATGTGGATGCAGTTTCTCATTGCAAATGAAGAACATTCCTGCAATTGCATTCCTTAATATTTTCGAAAACCTGAGTGTTCATTGCTAACAAGTGACTGGTAAGGTCAAAGTTAGAACGCTTTTCTCTCTTTTGCGATGTCGTTTTTACTCTAAAATCAATCCACACCCACTGATATAGGAGCCTTGCTATTGCACCCCCCCCCCCCCCATAACTAAGAAAAAAACAAAGAATAATTTATCTGGAAAACAAAATGTTTTCGTACTCTCCGAATACGGTATCCGAGAACACACTCACCCGAGTGATGCTGCCGCATGAAGGTTCAAAATGACAAGTGCGTGCATTACCCCAGACATAGACCAGTATTCTCCAAATGTCATATCCATGGCCCTTGAATATTTTCTCTTCGTAAACATTGTTGTAAAATATCACCATGCCATTTTTGTTATTTATCCATAATGTTGCTGTTGCTGCATGTCTCGTGTCGTCATGCTACTAGTCTGTGTGTGTACGCCACTCTCACGAATTGGCCCTAAATGTCCGCTTGTTTTCTATCCATCAAGTGCCAGGATGATGCATTGCCACCCCGCGCGCTGACGAGG
Source organism: Lingula anatina (assembly GCF_051362555.1). Classification (NCBI taxonomy): domain Eukaryota; kingdom Metazoa; phylum Brachiopoda; class Lingulata; order Lingulida; family Lingulidae; genus Lingula; species Lingula anatina. The sequence goes on along the minus strand of NC_141769.1, from coordinate 22,804,608 downwards.
GTCACGGCCGGCCCTGGCGGTCCAGCTCACTATAGCTATGCTAGGCGCGTCTTAGTAGCATTTCAACTCTACGGCATCCGAAGACTACCTCTATTCTTGTTTGAGAATGGCTTGCGCAACACATCTATGATGAAAGAATGGAAAAATATTTTAGGCTAAATCCATCGGCATCCTGGATAATGGTGGGAATTCAGACGAAAATGATAGTGAAGAGATATCTTCCCCTGTGCTGTCTCCTGCTCTCTCCGTGTTCAGTTAGATTTTATTTATGGCGTGTTTTCCCTATCTCACCGTGTTGTGTTATTCGCCTGTGTGCTCTGTTACGTGCTAAGAAAAGCTGTAACGGGGAATATCTGAAAGAAACTGCCGGTCATTTCCTTCCCCAGATAAAATTAATGGACTTGGTGTTTTGAACCATGGAAAGAATATCTGAAGAGTGACTTCAACTTCCCGTTTCCGACGTTAATGTATAGTAATATTAGTTCGTACGTCGCTTTTAGTCACTAACGCTACTGTCATTTACCAATACATATATGTATAAATGCAAATAAAAAAGAAACAAAATACTACGTTGCCTTGCTTCATTACTACAATTTCTTTTTATTATCTTCTCCTTTTTAAGGCTGCGCTAGTTTTTCATATATCTATTTTCGTGGATTTCTTCTTAGATGTGGCATGACACGATTCGCACTGAAGAACAATGCAATTAATTAATGTGCGGCCCAAGTAGTAGGGCACATTTTAGTGAAAACAATCCTATTTTATAGAAAGAAAACTGAAATCTTTTTAAAGTGGAACGCATCGAAAAAAGCGGATTTATAAAGATCTTGTATGCATAAATGCTCTGATGGGTCATCCCTATTGCTACATGTAATAAAAGCGCAATTTAATTACCTTTTTTCTTCTCTATCGTTGTGTTTCATGTTTTATCTAAAGTACGGGTGCGTTAGCCTTACAGAGAAATATGTAACTATAATACGACCCTTGCACATATTTTGATAGCTCGCTTTTTTATTATTTTCATTCTGTGATGACTTTAGAAACGAATACCTAACCTAAATGAAGCTTTGAACCAGCTGCTTAGGGTCGGCACAATAAGGTGACGCCCCCTCCCCCTTCCATGGCTAGGGTGTGTATCTACTCACAGGTCCGACAACAAGTTACTCTGTTACATTATTCTCTATAGGATGCGGACACAGCGGGACAAAACACGTCATCATTATTTAGTTGGCAGATTTATCTTAGATAGACTAACAATTTTTTGTGCAAATAGAGTCTAATTTATAACTAATATGCGGGAAATCTGACAACTACTTCACAATGAGAACTATTCACCGTTTGGAGGCGAGAGACGGGTAGGGGATAGAGCAGGAAATTAAAACTTCATGATAAACGATTCAGCAACAAGATCAAGATAAAGCGGTAACAAATATTGAAAACGTGCTTAATCATATTTTTAAAAAATTTTATCAATAATCAGGCTTTGTGGTGTCATTTGTATGACACCTTTGACATTTTCTAAAGCTGAAAGATAATGACTAATTAAGTTGTAAAAGATTTGTTAGATATGTGAATAACAGCTCTCTCCTCTGCAGTTAACCTTGCACTGCCAACAACACTCGCGCAGGTTGAAGTTGACTCGTTAATTGATGTTTACCAATCAATAAACACACATTTTGGAGGAGTATCATTTTTACATTATGTAGATCGTTTTAGTCATACTAATGCATGTGTCAGTCAGTGGGTGCAGAGATAACATGACCGCTATGTATCTAAAGGAGCATATAGCAAATGACCATCAATTGTACTTGTAAAGGTTTTAATGGCATTTAACAGGTGTGAAAACAGATAGGTGATAACAGAAATAGAAACGCTTGACAGTTCCATTAACAACTTAGCGTATGACAAAATCATGTAGCATCTGATAAGGGAACTTGCTACCGGGGGTTCAATTGGCAGCAGCACCCCAAGATACGCTTTATTGGAGACACGTCCCGTCTACCGCAAGCGTCCATTTGACAGGTCAGACAGTTTGATAAAAGAGAGTGCTGTAAATAACGATGTGTGGAGTAACGGTATCTTTTAAACACAAACAAGTGTTTAAAAGGTGTTTATCTTCACAATGTTTTCATTTAACACGTCAAAAGTAGATATTATTTGGCGTGCTATCTAAATTTAAGGAAGCCTCTTTATGCGCGGGTGAGCAATCTATTGTTTGCCGCCCAGTGGTGACGTCAGCGCAGACCATTTGCATTAAGCAAAGCTGGCAAAGTATGAATGCGTAAAATTATGTGTTGTTTTTCTATTTTGTATCCTTCACAATAACATGGTCACTATCTTGTTCAACATTTGACTAAACATTCAATCTGCGTTTGAGACTCAGCAATCTATTTGCAGCTCACCGTTTATTCACGAAAACTGGTGGTCAGATGCGAGGACGCCCATATAATAATAATAATAATAATAATAATAATAATAATAATACCAGTGTCCTCACTGGCAAGATGACATTATAACTGCACATTTGGAATTCAATATTGCCAAAAGAAAATGGACCATAATCCGATTTTCAATCTATTGTGAAGTTCTTATCTGTCAAATTCTGCCCTGGCAGCAGTGGAGGGGTCACAGAATGTCTGGAAGTGGGGGATTAATACAAAGCGACAGAAAAAAACTTTTACAAAGTTCAATATTTTGGTAACATTCAAATGTGCATATCGTTAACGCTAATGAGACTGATATTGCAGGATGTTTCCCTCTGTTTTACGGTTCAATGGTTAACTATGTAATGCAACTTATAGATCGTTCAATAAACCATTAAGGAAATATTTAATACGTATTGATCTTAAGTAAGTAATAAGCAGCAAACGAAATGATATTCATCTAATAAGAGAAAAGCTAAGATATCAGACAATATGTCTACGTCAATATGTGCTAGTGCTCACCCTGGGCTTCGCAGGAAACGTTATACCACGTTTTTGTACACATTCCCTTTATTTCTTGTAAAACTCGCGACCTCTGAAAAAAGAAATTTGGATATGTTTTATATAGATGTTACGATCGTGGGATCTAGTTAATTGTTACTGGAAATGTATCAGGATTTGAGGTTTTAAAAGAAATCAAAATTATTCCTTAATCTAATACCAAAAATGTCAACTTATGCAGTAACATCGGCCTTTGAAAAGGGAGCGTGAAAAAAAAACTCCTCCCGAAAATATTTATAACAATTTAGACAATCACAACATGTAAAAAGGTGAACAACAATTAACTAATAAGATGAATCTGAAGTTATAATTAAATGTTCAAAATAATGCAAAAATGGGTAATTGCGTCTAACAATTAGTCTTCCTTCTTGTTTTATTACAACATTACAGAAATTGATTTCTTGGTGGGACAAACATTTTGGATAAATATTATGGAAGCTACAGGCAACAGCTCTCTGTGTTTATCCTAACAAGTTACGTTAGTATAATACGAGTTCCTGCAGAGAACAGTGTTCCATATTATCATGTGGTGGTATGCTCGGTAAAAATACGAGCTCCCGTAGCCCAAGTGCCTGTGCATACATTATAACCTCAGTATTCTACTCATTATGATATGCTCTCTGACTCCTTCATTATAAGAACATAGTGCTGTGACCCACAGGCTAATTATTTTCCCCCTTTTGAAGAAACTGTAAGTCTTAAAAAGGACACCTTTCCTTTTTTTATATGACTACCCAGTATCACTTTATGTGCAATAGGACATAAACAATGTATGAGTTTTGCTTGCTGCCGTTTACACGGATTTAATGAATGACTTTTATTAAATAGTATTTACATATATTTGTCACAAAAACTGGCTAATTGATGGCCCAATAAACTATTGGAGTGATATTTTGTGCTTCAGGCCAGCTTTAATGGAAAGCGATCAATACAGTAACCAATCCCTCCCCATTTAGCAGCAATTAAAACTTACCCCCAACAAGTATGTCTGCTTGCTGGAGCTCATTGGTTCGTAATCGATCGCGATTGTCAGGTGCGGAGTCTGCACTGTTGGTTAATACTGTTGGGAGTTTCGCCATTTGTATTGTGACAAGAAAACAGTCAAGTGACATTAATTTCAGTGCAAAGTGCATAAAGGTGATTTCGTTGACTTCGGTAACAAATAAATTAACAGGGAATTGGAGCAGCTGGCAGGAACATTTCAACTATAACCTTGTATTTCTGTGACAAAAGAAAAATAGGGAATAAGGAAAAGTATTCTCCAGAAACGTTTGGATTATACAATCGGCCACAAGTTCATTTCAAGTTCAAGAGCTTGCAATCTGAAATCAAAAAGGTAATCATTGACTTTTTTAATCCAGTACATCTCTGGTAAGTGAAAAACAGAAGGGACTGAATAGAAAATCTTATGCGTCATTTATTTTAACTTTTAAAAAGTCAAAGGAAAACTTAACGTTCAAGATGAGTTTGCCAGGAGACGATGTCCACCAGTATGATACCCAGTACTCAGCATTTGCAGAAAATGTGGCGATTTCTCCTATCATCAGGAATACTCAAATAGACACGTCATCTGCAAATACAACTTTTAAGTTGAAAAGCTGGATGGAAAAATCTAAAGTTCATTCATTATCGTCAACAAAGGCACAGGACAGTGCGAAAAACGTCGAAACCGAAGAGAACGAAAACGTGCGGGAATCTTTGACAACGTTTGCCAGCAATGTTAGTATTTTAGGGATCAAGAATGTTGTGGACTCCAAAATCGGTTGGTTCCGCAGAGTTATGTGGCTTGTGTTTGTGTTGACCGGGTTTGGATTCTTGATCTTTCATCTAAAAAATCGCATTGATTATTATTGGAGTAACCCAGTCTCCGTCAACATCGAACTGCATTACGTGGACTTCATCCCGTTCCCCGCTGTGACTATATGTAATAATAACAAACTGCGCGTACTGAATTTGTATCATACGGGCGAAATTGACGTCGGTTACTTGTTTACCTCACCTACAGCGACCACTACGAAGAATCTGAGCAGTTATAACTGGACCGAGTTTATCACGGAGTACGGGCATGATGCCCCGACGATGCTTAATGCGCCGGGTGTAAGTAATATATTTATTTCGATTTGTTGTTTTTTAACATCGTTCATTACAATTCGTTTAAGATTTAACATCCTTTTTTTACCTCATTATCCAAGCATAGAGATTTCTCCACACGGAATGACACCGTGTTTCTAGTTTACTTTATTTGTATCAATACTGTCGTACCGTGGCATTTAGAGTGGAGAATAACAGGCCTCGCAAGCAGTGAAGACCCATACAAAAAAGGACGCCCCCCCCCCCCCCCCCCCCGCCGAAAAAATAATTCACAAAACAACACAACACCCGTGCTCGAGGTGTCGATCTCTGCGCATAATACTGTTCCATCCCTGTTTGGGAGGTCTGGATAAGCTATATATGTTTTTCATCGTGAAACGGACACCAAAAGCTCAACAGTTAATGATTAAACGATTTAATTCTAAATCCTTTTTGATGTCAGACACGTCATATCTATAAAACTGAACGAGACGTAGCATTAATTGCATTTTGTAGAGCGTAATTAAAAGATTTAGTCCAAATGGACGACTGGCAGTAGGCCCCTGAAATATGCAACATATGAATAGCACATATATAAGTTTACTACCTTTTTCGCATTCACGTTGTCAAGGTAAATGGTTGAAATACCTTTACAATCACTTAACTACACTTAAATTGCATTACATACAGAGATCGTCCACTCGACCACATTTAAATAAGCAAAATATCAGTCCTCATCTTATCCCCGTCGTCATTGTTTCCCGTTGTAACTTCTTTTCTTTCTATCTTGTAGTCCTGTGAATGGAACGCCCAGCCCTGCTCTGTGGATAATTTCACAAGAATCCTCACGGAGATGGGCGTGTGCTACACGTTCAACCATGGTACGCTCTTCTTAATCTGATTTGTATGAACGGAAGGGGTCCATCAGTATTGCCAGCAGTGCAAGGTTTTTGTTGAGTTTAGAGAATTTTATTGTGTTTATAGAATTCATTGTTTACATTTTATTTGTGTATGGCGATCGTAACCCGCTATTGTTGAATTTAAAAACGACTTTGCGAACTGAATCACCTCTATAAAGCAAATACATGTAAGTAAACGCTGTCCACATAAGTAATAAAACAAACCTTTAGCATGAAGGCAACTTATTCATAACTAACATAAGCAAGCAATTATAACACAGGGGTGAGTTATTGTCTCAAAACACGTCTAGGAACCCGATATTGATCACGCGTCTGTCATTTCCCCTCTTGTGCTTAATGTAAACTTCACGTTTTCAATACATGTCCCTCCAATACGTGTATAATAATAAAAACTAATTTCAACATCAATTTTTGATTGATGTCTGCCTTAACGATATCATTATCCCATTCTTTCAAACTGTGAAAGGGCTTTTAACATGGCATGTTTAAATCGCATGGCGCCAATATTTTAAAAAGTGGTCGTAATGCTGATGTAGCAGATGAACTCCGCTATTGTGCTTCTCGATTAGAAGTTGTGTGCCAGTAGGTGGGACAGAAATGGTAGTCCGCTAGGAAACGTAGTCCGTTCCCCAGTAATTTGTACAGCTGACATACGTCCCATATACTAATCCCGATACTCCAACCTATCCTGTACAAATTATATGCGATCCCTGACATCCGTTCCTAGGACTACCATTCCTGTCACACTTGAATAAAGGGAATGTGATGATATGGGACGTCGCGACATTCTGATTGAAAATGTAACTGTCAAAATCTAGGAACTGGGTATGAAGTGGCACAATGTAGTTATTACTGGTATCTCGTTGAGTTATCACGAACAGTTTTAAAAGAATGAAATTAAATGTTCGACGTGGTTCTGTACCCACTTTATATATAACGATTCTGTGGCGTGGCTCACGTCAATGAAAAGTGTCCATATAATGTATATTGCCAAGAAAGTCCATGTACTATTTCTTATTGAAGTTAATTGATTTGACAGGTTTACGTGTGATATGAGGATCAATGCGAGTTACATCTTTTATGCAAACAATTCATTATAGGAATTTCACTTTCATAAAACCACTTCATAAATATCTGCATGTAAGAAATCCGTTACAACCCATTAAGGTAATTGATCTACGTTGACATAAAACCTCGTGACTTCACCACTGTCCACGTGATCTCCAGTATATTCTTTTTTTTTTTTTTTTTTTTTTTTTTTTGATAATTTAGCATGATTCAGGGAAACAGGTTTGGCAAATCTGTCTATGTTGTACATCAAGAGACGCCTTTCAAAATATTCCTGTACACTGCTGTTTTTCTACATTTTATTAATTTCTATTTTATATTTTAAACTGATATGTGGTGGTAGTAGTATATGGTCGTTTATCAATACACTGCCATTTCAACCCCTTTACTGCAGCATTTAAGTCAACTGGCTAACTGGTAGCTGGTCTAAAAGTAGACCCACTTGAGCTTGAAAAATTGAGTTTTATTTACGTAGTCTTCCTGTTGTGTAGCTTGTGAAGTTAACAATTATTCTTCTGGTTACTAGATGTAGACTAATTTTTTTACAGGTGACACCAATCTGAAAACCGAACTCTTAGGTTCGACATTTGGACTTAAACTAATTTTGAACGCTGAACAGTACAATTATCTGGCTACAACACACAGTGCTGGCTTTACAGTGAGTTATTTTGCATGAATTTTACGCTTGCCTTCCAGGTCACCTTAAGGGGGCCACGTATTTATAACCATAATTTTTTTGAAATTCTTTGTAACGGTACAAAGATGAAAAAAGTAATAGAAAGATAGGGTTTGGATTTTTTATATAATTTTTATATGTCATACTGACATATCTCAATTATCTGGCACACTGCTAACGTAAGCGTAGAGACAGCGTAACACTTGGACTTTTCTCTTAAATCCAGGTGCTACTCCACCACCCCGATGACGTCCCGTACATTGAAAACCTGGGCTTTCAGGTTGCTCCTGGAGAGAGTATCAGTGTTGGCATCTCACAAACAAAGGTATGGTTTAGTTTAGTTTAGTATGGTATGGTATGGTATCGTTTGTTAAGGTATCTTATGTTACAGTGTAGTGCAGTTTAGTATTGTAGGTATAACATTGTAGGCTTAGATTTTATAGTGTTGACTTATTTTGATCAGAAGATATGAATTATTGTTCAAAAGCCCTAAAATACACGTAGCTCAATCAGCGAAGAAAAAATATTTACATTTATCAAAACTGTTCATTCAGTGAAATGTTTAAACATGCATGCAGAGTCAAAATTTTGCCACGAAACCCAACCAATGACATCACATATAGTTTGAAAAAAGTATAACTTAGAGAAATACCAAAGAAAATCATTTCATACATGTATTTCCCGAAAATAATATTAAAACAGTTATTTTCTGCTTTATTTCTGTGTTCTTAGCAGTCTGACTGCACACTGACTGAGTGTGCAATTGCGCGTGCAGCACATCTATATATGGGAGTAAGAATGATGCCTATGCAATGCGCGCCCAATTCCACTTTATATATGGTAGCTTTACTAATCACTGGAACGGATAAATAGGTCAATTTCCAAACAGAAATTTGAAGAATGCTCGGTTTTAAAAGAGGAATTAATTTGGTTTCTGACCTGACATTTCGAGGTTATTTTGGTCGTATAAGAAACTAGTAAAAGTGGTTTAATGAGTTTCTAGGAACCCACCCTTTCTTTGTAGGTAACTTTAGGCAGACCTAAACCTAAACACATTTTTTATGCATTGCATTTATTGCAGGTAACGAATTTACCGTCTCCATATGGGAATTGTGCAGAAAAAAATCTGGCATATTATGATTCGTATTCTACGTTGAATTGCATAGCGGAGTGCACGTGAGTATCTCTAATTTAACAAAGCAAATATTTTTCTCAGCTTCTTTACTGCTTTGTGTTCACGTAAAATCGCATTATAAGTTGAGTTCTGGGGATAGGTGGGGTTGCTCTTCACGTATGATACAAAGTGAATTTAGATACTAGAGCACTAGTATCTGTAATCGTGACTGCACACGTTAATGGCTGATGCCCAATGCAAAAATAGCCATGGTTAATTCAGTGCAAGTGTAACTTACAAACGGGATTAGATGTAAAGGAGAAAAAATGCAAGGCATCAGAAAACACTGAGCTTTTTATCAAAATTTTTGTTGGTTTTTAGGATCATAGCATGAAAAAAGTAACATAACGACTGCTAACTGCTTATTATCATAATATTAATGACTGAATATATTATTTTTAATCACTATATAATTAAAAGACTGTTTATAACTTTGTGTTAGGGAATGGAAAGCGAAAAGAGCCGATATAACTGATGTTTAAAGGAACGAATCATTTTTTTTTTTCAGATTGAATTTTACAATGGACAATTGTGGCTGCCGAGCTTACTACATGATAAATGTCCCCGGTGTTCCAGAATGTTCTCCGACACAATGGTGGGAATGCCTTGACGAATTACGTGCAAATACATCGGCTGCCCTGCAAGCCTGCGCGTGCCCCGTTCCTTGTGAAGAAGTCCACTACGGTTATACCATTTCCCACTCAAAAATGTCAAACGCTATCACGGCTGCATTGATGGCCGGTTACCCTGGCACTACAGAGGACTATTTCCGAGACAATTATTTGATTTTGCAGATATTCTATAAAGAGTTGAATTTCCAAGGGATAGAGCAACAGCCGGCATATTCCGGTCTCGCGCTGTTTTCAGATATAGGTGGCGCGCTGGGCCTGGTGCTGGGGAGCACTTTGATGACAGCGGCAGAAATAATAGATTTTGCGGTCAGTTTGTGTTTATGGGTTGCCTTTCGGAGGAAATAGTGCCTCGACAAGAATAAATTAATGCAGTTGCACAGGTGTATGCAGCAGGTGTATCAATGATATGGAATGTAGAATTAGTTAAACCCTTGTCACTTAAGGTTTGAAGGCAAACACACTACTTCAGCTACTACCATTTTTTTTTTTTTTTTGCACATTTTCAGAACAAAAAAATGGATATCACACACCGAATACTTGAGGATCTCAGCAAGAATCAAATCTTTAATGGATAACAATTTTATTTTGCACTTGTGTTCTTAAGGTTACAAATGCGCCAAACAACCGTCCCTGAAAGATAACATGTGACATCCAAGGATTCAGCATAAATATTTGTATAACGCCCATTTCCCCTTCATCCTGTGTCAGCTACTGTCAGCGAGAGGGTGTGGTTAGAAATCCGCTGCAGAGGTTGTACTTAAGTACTGACATTTTCGTACCTACAAAAAAGTAGCCATTTGTTAAGATATTTAGATTTTAACAATTGTAATTGGAGATGAAGATTATTTAATTCGAGAAACCATATACAAAGGTAATTGATTCTAATATATATTAATGAATATACGGACGGTTATATTTGTGTGTGTGTGTGCGTGTGCTATTACTTATATTAAGTAAAGGACTCGGGGCGATTTTTACGGTTTTTAATCTCGCTTACAAAACTTTGCCTTTGTTTAGTTATAATCTATATACCTCAAAATTTGCCACCTACTCTTCACAAGCACAGGGGTATCATTACTAATCGTAGCTGCTTTCTTCGTCATAACAACATAATTAATTTTTTTTAGCACTTGTAGATGATTAAAGTACACGGTTTCTACTGTATATTAAGTATGAAGAAAAAATAATAAAAGAAGACGGGCCAAAGAATAAGTTTAGTACAGATGAAGCTGCATATTTTTCTAACACGAATCTAAATTGATTGGTGACCTAAATTTAATACTGATGTGTCTTGCAGTTGCCATGAGATTCATTATTATTTATAAAAATGATTTTATATATTAATTTCAATCTTTTTACTTTATTATTTGTAACCAAGAACATATGTAAATATAGGATTGAAGTCTTGGATCGTTGAAGTCTTTGGCATAGTGAGTCTGCCATAAGATACAAATCATATGCATGGGAAGGTGGAATGGATCCCATGTTAATGTGCAAATAAAAACATTAAACATTGTTCAGAACCAAATGCACTTATAAGTGACAAACAGAAAATCCTATTTTCAACTTGTGTACTATGTTATGCTGTATACAGCAAAAGCGTGTCTTTTAGTTGGTTAGTTGCTTATGGGAAATCGGATTATGACCAAATCAACATAGTCACAACCAAACGAATGTCGTTTATGTCCAACTAACACAATCAATTTATCAGGGAAGAAAATGGATGAAATAGACACGCAGCGTGTTTACAACATTAAGGAAAACATAGACAATTTTATAAAGTTTAGTAAAAAAAGATCTTAATATAGCGCTACGATTGATATCTTTAAATTGCAATATTAGGAAACCAAAGGAATTCTACATGTAGGTCAGGCACGGAAGATAATGGTTTGTAGGCGTCTAGCTATAGGGTATGTGTGTTTGTTTTGATTCCACTAGTTCAATAGGAAAATAAAGTGTTTTGAAATCCTACAGTGTAAATTATAATCATAATTGGAATAAATGTAACATCCACGTTTGAAATTTCTTTAAAATACTGCCTGGCGGCGTCAAAACAATGAAATACAGTGAAACAAATAACCATTTTCTGTTTGCACAATATAACAACATGTCCCTTTGCCCGTATATTAAACTAATACATTGAATAGTACCGGCAGTCTTTTGGTCCTACTGATTTACCGAAAACAGTGGTTTCCGAGTTACCCCTGCTTCCCAAGACTACTCTCGGATTTGCACTCATCATACGTTTTCGATCTAGATTTCCAGACGAATATCGATTTTCTGAACTAAATGTAGACAAGAGAATTCTATTACTAAGCCACAGTATGACTAAGGCATCTGCTGGTTATAAGACTGCTTACATCGTATTGTCCGTTGTTGGTGTTCTTACAATGCGTTTTAGTACAATATTTGGGGTTTCACGAGCATAAGGATATACAGAGATCATGGACGGACGCTTGACACCAATTTCCTTCATTGAAGACCAGGTAATGATATGGATATCTGTTATCGATGGGATAGATAGGGAAAGTGAAATATGAATGGGAAAAAGCATTATTGATTGAATATACATATAGAAGAAAATAAATTTGGATTTATGTAAATGTGATCATATATTTCAGTCGTATATTTTAATTCAGTCATTCAGTGAATTGTTAAAGAGAAAACCAGTGAATAACAGAACGTTATAGTTTCATGTCCAATGTGACTAAAAAGGAGTGCTTGATGTCCGTAGTTCCGTCTTACCTTATGTCGTTTATAAGGTTTATCTGAATCTCTCTCTCTCTCTCTCTCTCTCTCTCTCTCTCTCACACACACACACACACACACACACACACACTATTTCAATAAATTGCTGTTGAATATTTAAGATTACTTCTTTAAAAGGTGACAGTGGAAGAATGGCAGTATCTTAGCGCATGTGAACTAGGCCAGATCGACATTGTAAAGCAATGCTTGGAATCAAACTCTCTAGACAATAACTGTGTGGATTATTTGGGAAGAAACCCCCTTCACCTTGCTATCAATAGCCGTGATTTGTTAATGATTGAACTGTTGCTAGATCACCTCAGTTTTGCCAGTGTGGAGGAAGCCCTTTTACATGCAATCACTAAAAGGGAGGAAATCATCATACGCTTGATTACAAATCACCCCGTATACAAGGAACACGAAGAGGAAACGAAAGCTGGAAAGAGGTTGCACTGCCTACAAGAAGAGCGCCGCCATTTTTCCTGCGATGTTACACCTTTAATGTTGGCCGCGCAATACAACTATCACGAAATCATCAGATTGTTTCTTTCTCGAGGACATGTGATTTCCAAGCCCCATAACTTAAACTGCAGCTGTTCTGATTGCCTTGAGTTGTACGAGACAGGACCGCTCAGACTTGCTCAAGCTCGCCTTAACACTTACCGGGCTCTTGCCAGCCCTGCCTATATCATACTCTCCAGCAAAGACCCCATACTAACCACTTTTCAACTAAAAGAAGAACTGCGATATATTGTATCCAGGAAAAGTGAATTTATGGTCAGTATTACATAGCACTATCGTTATTATTCAACCTCGCGAACATGATGTGACTTATTTTTATGATTATAATTTTTCATCGTTAGAACACGTAGTACCCCAGATGCAATATAAAGTAAAATATTAGCTCTATCGTAATGAAAAAAAACTCCCTGTTGGCCTGTATGCGTACTATTTACTCCCATAATGTCTTACGATTATTGCTTTTTCCTATCTGTTCTTTACTAGGATTCAGACAGTGAATCCCTATTGTAAGAGAGAGTGATGTTGTGTGGATAATGTTGCCTTATTTCTTGTTATTTTGCGCTTCTTTGCTTTAATCACAAATGCCAAAATCATAATCTCACGCTCTCTGAAATTTCCTTTCTTTTTTATGGGGGGGGGGGGGTAAACTGCTGCTATTTACCATAAAATACATGTAAATTTTTAGATATATTAAAATATTGATATTTAAGAGAATGGCTATAAGATATTCGAAAATTATGACAGAAGAATCAACATTTTGTGATTATTTTTGACTTTCCAGCACGATTACAAGGTACTGATAGGACAGTGTCTTCAGTTCTCGTGTGAGCTAATGGACTTGTGTCGGTCAACAAAGGAAGTGGAGGCTATATTAGGAGACACAGACGCTGACGGCCGAGACCCACTGGCCAGGTTCAAACTAGCAATGCACTTACAAGAGAAGAAGGTGAAGACTGTATGCTTTTCTTTGTTGTCTTGTAAGAAATGTGGTTTCCAATACCTCGTCAAAATTTCATATTTTTGACAGTTAAATATTAATATGCATATATGCTAAACCGACCATTTGATAAAAGCTCTTGGTTGAACTGAAATGCTTTTGTATATTTATGATTTTGCACATTTATCAAAATGATACTCAAAGAAAGTATCTTTTCACAATATCAATCAGAAAAACAAAATTCAAAATGTTATGGATAGAATACGACATCGATTTGGGTAGAAAATAACGAAACAAAACACAGAGTCAAGAGGATACTTAATCAGCTTGGACAGTAAGAAATATAACACCTTTAAAACAACTGTAAAATAACTGTTATAAAAACATTAGCTTTTTCGATATTTAATGATATATTTCTATCGCTCGCATATCCAGAGACAGATAAAGAATTAGAAAAGGGCCTTTTTTCTGGAATGATAAGCACGACAAAATTATAAGAAGCATTATTATAAGAGCGTGGGGGCTTGAAAATGAAGAAAAAATATGTAGACACTAATCACACGTGGTACAGAATATATTTTTGAAATCTTTAAAAACTTTTTAAAAGATTGAGGGTTGATATTTTAGATGCCTGGAAAGAATTTTTGTGGTGAAATAATGGCCAGTACTCTGGCAACAAACCACTCCCATAGAAATGTGGTTATTGGACATAAACATGTCTTTTATAAACCAGAGATATGACAGAGATATTAGATTTATTAACTACCTACTTTTGGACTTTGGAGAAAGCACTCAGAGATACCCATGGTATTAACACAATTTTTGTTGTGTATCACAGAATCATCTCAACCATAAAAAAGGTTGGGTGATATCCCTGAAAAAAAATAAGTAAAAAGTCCTCCCCCTTAATACATGTACATACTGATTACTATTAGGATGCTCAAACGTTCATTGGCGGTAAATTATGTTATTTCAATATTAAGCTGTTGATTGAAGACAAAATAACATAACACAGCTAATGAAATGTTTTTCTGGTATATTTATCTTAGTCTGCTTTTTTATTTCTTTCAACAGTTTTGTATTTGGGTAAGAGTTATTCACAGGTATTCTCTGGGTAAAATGACAGTACTAAATAAAAAAAAAATAGAGCTATGAAACCGGTTAATGATAAAAGTGCACCGAGGACTTGTTCTACATATCATGAACAAACTGTAATAACATTGCACATATTGTTATGCCACAGCCGAAGTTAATCTGTAATCATGAATCAATAATCACCGCCAGTTGCGACACCAATTAAGATCGATTTATTATTAGTTCCCCTACACACAATCATATGTTAGTGTGTTGCATGTTTTATCTCTTTACGTCTGGTCGGTATCGATCAATAATAATTTTGGAAGCTTTTATTGACATAAGAGTGATGGTTTGTGTGAAACAGCCTACGGCAAAATCATTGAAAGATTGCCCTGGTGGCCTCTAGAGTCGCTTCAAACCAGTATTATATATATATACATTGTATATATATTTATATATAGCTTATAGTCCTGTGTTTTAAGATTAATGGCCTTTTGGACTATTTCTTGGTAATAATAATAATTTCGCTTCAAACTCTGAGCGTGCTGGCCCCATATCATTTCCATTACGCTAGTATATGCTTTTGGGCAATCTGGTAAAGAATGGAGCTTGTATTTCAAGTTTATAAAACTTTTCCGGTCTTTAACAATTGCACTATTATGGCCGAACGTCATTATTTAGAAGAGTTAAGTTCAATTAATGTTATATAATATCTCCCTCGTTGTTTTAGGCTTGTAATATTTCACATGTGTATCAACTTTTATTCTACACTATGTATGCAAGATAATGAAAACATCGGGATGTAACATGTAATCTAAGCTTTACTGAGAAAATATTGGTTATCAGCGTAGTATTGTTTTTCAATTCTAGTTCAGTCGTGTTGTAGTAGAAACTATACAAGCCATTATGAATCATTTCTATTGGCGGTGAATGCTGAGAAATGAAAGACAAAACGTACGATCCACCTGTCTTATTAGGGATGAAGTATAGCTTGAAATTTTGGCTTCACATTTCTCTAACTTTGGACAGTACGGAAGAGAAAAGATGAAGCTTCACAACCGAAGGATATAAGATTTTCCTTGTTTTTTCCCTTAAGCTTGAGACAGTGTATGTTTGATGTCTTGTTCTTATATTTCAAATGGCTCATTATCTCAAAACTGATAGCGAACAAATCACTTTTTGACAGAAAGTAGAAAAATACTAAGCAATGATGACAGTCTTTCTTTTTATTACTTTTTTCTTTCTGTTCACTTCTTTTCAATCAATAACCCTCAAAATAAGCTCTTCCTTGATTCAGAATAAACAATGAATCACCGTATGCATCCACTGAATAAAGCATAATTATTAAAATAAATATATGCACCTGTTAGTTGAGAAAAAAAAAAAAAATATATATATATATATATATATATATATATATATATATATATATATATATATATATATATATATATATATATATATATATATATACCAATGTATCCCAGGACTTATTAATCTTTAAACCATACTTTTCATTATGAACCATTTGTTGTTTTTTTTTCATCAGTTTGTTGCACACCCCCACACCCAGGAGTACTTGTCCACCATCTTCTACGGCCGCTTCAACCACATGAAAAGCCTGGCATCGTGGAAGAAAATTGCAGTTATCATAGTGATCACACCGTTCTTGCCTCTCCTCTTCCTGCTTTACCTAGTTGCTCCAAATTCATATGTAAGTACCAACACTCCATATAAACGCACTACATTTGAAGATATAAGATAATGAATTACATTGTGCTGAAAGTTTAGTAATGAGATTTGCAGAAACGTATATTTGGGCAATTATTAAATAATCGACATATTGTTGAAGGTTCTATTACAAGTTCCAAGCATCTAACCAATATCTGTAGGATATACTGTATTTAGCTAACAGTCAAAACTATTTTTAAAAGAATATTAGAAACATCATACAACAAGATACCATATTGGCATCAGCATAAGCCTCCTAGTAGAGCACCTTGCCTTGTATGTCAAAAACCTTCGACATTTTTACCATCGATTGCAAGGAAGAATGTATCATTTTTGCAAGTGATTAATGTCAGTTGTGTTTGTTAAAATAAGGGCACATCTTTATGGTTATCTTGTATTTACTTGATTCTTTCAAATACTTAAAATACAAAGTAAATTGTAGGTATGTATTAATACAATAAATGCGCTATGTTTTATCATACTCACATATAAGTTCATACACGTACACAGTTGCCTCAAGGCGCGAGAAAACCACAAACCTAGTAACATTTTGGAATCACTACTAATGACTTCAGCTGGATAACAAACAACCTCTACAGATGAAAAATGATATTTTGGTTATGGTGAATCAGTGCTTACGTGATAACTGCAGCGAGCATGTTAAAACAAATACGAGTTTAATCGCCTGGGCACCACAAGCAGGCCTTGTATAGATCTAAAATTGGTTCGTGGCCAAAATAAAACATTCTTAGTATGTTCATTGGGGATTCCAAGAAAATCAATACAGGATTGCATGAGCATCGACAATTATTGAAAACTGGCATTAAAGGTCTCTAGGCTCCGTACAGTCATTCGTGTATTGCCTTTTCCTGGATTTTCCGCAATTAACATTATATTGTTGTTTAATGTTGCATTCCGAGCATTTTTTCAGTGCTAAGTACATACAAACGTCGATCACGCTTTCTTGGATCGCAACTGGGTGGTTTGTTTGTTGAATCTGCAAATTTGTTTCAGCAACGAAGCTATGCCTTCCCCCTATCCAATTGCCCTGTGCTACTTGTATGTCCACGACCCAAAGCGCCAAGCGTATAATAAAACATGTTTATTGTGCTCTACTCTTTTAAATGTAAGCTGGAGTAAATAACTTTCCAAACGAGAAACCATAACACCATAACGTAGTTTTAAAAAACTTTTTCATTGTGAATGTCATGAATTATGACTGTAGTTTTTACACATTTCCTTCGTGGTAGGTTGGGATGGCACTGAAAACCCCAGCGGTTAAACTGGCAACAAGAACGGTCTCTTATATCTGTTTTCTACTCCTGATTGCCTTGGCAACATTCCGATTGGATTTCTACACCACTGAGAGAGACGCCTCGGGGACCTTAAAAAAAGATGCTCGTTTTCGCCACGACTTTCGACCTGCGCAGGATGCCCTTGTTACCAATATACAATGGTGTCTGGTTTTCTGGATCTTAGGTATGGACGTATTTTCAATAAAAAATAATAACCCATAAAGCTTATGGGCCTACAAGCAAGATTGTAAAAATTCAATTAATTTGATCTACTCTTCCGTTACCACACAGTGCACTATTTTGTATAAAGAGAAGATTGTACAAAACGCAAAGAAATATTAACATGGACCATTTCCACTCAAAATATGCTTTTAATTCTTCCCCTTACACCCCTTCTCATTCAGTTGCCATGCATTGGCTTTGATGGTGCATAATTTTAGATGTTGATGTACCTGTTGTTTTACTCTAATTATACATGCATTACCAAACATAAAAATGCTGTAAAATGCATAATTTCCTTGTAGACTATGTCTATACAAAAACTTAAAATCCAGTTAAAATCCAAAGACAAACATTCCGTGAGTAAGTATGCAGGATGTCTCTGTTAGGCGAAGGAGGTTCATCCTCCCAAACTTACTGGTATATGTACTTCACTTCTTCAAATGTAACTTGCTTTATAATTGAAATATTCAGTTACAAAAATATTTAACAGACACGCAAAATATATTTTACAATACATTTATCTGTTTTCCTCTAGGTTCTTTTTGGACAGAGTGCAAGCAGGTTTATTTTTCTGGTTTTAAAGATTACTTCTGGGATTTTTACAACGTCATCGACACCTTTATGATGGCCTTCTATGCTGCATCGTACGCTTTGCGGTTCGTAGCACAGATGAAGATAATGGAAACACAATACACCTTTGACGCCGAGCTCAAGTTGGCGCGGCAGCTGCTGTTTTCAAACAGTAGTGATGGCGTGGAACAATATGTGCAATTTCGTCAGCAGTTGTTTGGAAGCAGAATACCACAGGCGTATTTTCTTCGCGGTGGTAGGTTATTTATCTATTATTATTGTTCTATTGTTCTTCCTCCCCTTCACATATGATCACTCTCATATACCCTCTCTCTCTCGCTCACAATCACGCACTCACAAACACGCATACCACACGCACACATCGCACGCGCATACACATGCACTTTCAAAGGTTTACCGCATCTCTCATGAAAGGACGGCATTTAGCAAAAGCGCCCCAGGTTCTTAATATGTGATTGATTAATAAATTGAAACCTATGTTAGACAAAATCCAGTTATAGGCAAAGAAAAATTTGTAGCTGATGCGTTCGTCTAGTTTACGTAAAGCATACTAAATACCACACAGCATCTTAATGCACTGGTGTCGTAATTAATGGATTAATATCTCATCTTATTTATGCCCTTGCTTTATATCCTTTACATTAACCATATTGAAATGGTTTTACGATATCAATTCCACATTGTGAGCTGTGCTTCTCAACATGGCCATCAATACATACCGATTTCTTTCAGATCGATTCTGGTGGGATCCGTATGACCCTGAAATTGTTTCGGATTGTCTTTTTGCCGTGGCCAATGTGCTCTCTTTCTCACGGCTGACTTACATTATGCCAGTCGCTGAATTCTTAGGTCCGCTGCAGATCTCGCTGGGCAGAATGTTCGGGGATATTGTCCGTTTTACTATATTGTTTGTTTTGGTAAGTTGCCTTACAACGTCATACTGTGTAAACCAACTATTGACCAATAAGCAGAGAACCTTTTGATTGAAACCCCGAATGAAACCTCACTTATTCAACTCCACCCCACCCCCCAAATAAAGAAGAAGACGAAAAACAGAACTAAAAATATTCTGGGCGATTTCTTCAAAACTGTTTTCACAAATATATTCCTTTTTATTATTCCAGCTTTTTCAATTTTATTTATCTATCATTATTATTATTTTAATTGAGTAAATGTTATGAGTCACCCAGCAGAATAAGAATGAGAATTATGAATAATTCTGATACATGAACTATGATAATGAATCAGGTGACCAGTCCATTCAGGTCATATTCCTATTGAGAGGTCTCAGGTTGAGACCGCAACGTCGACCAGTTGCTAAATGCAAGTTCCACTATCAGTGTTATTTATAATTCTCACAATTATTTTTATTATTTTGCAGATCATGTCTGCTTTTGTACTAGGCCTATGTAACCTGTACTGGTATTACGGTATGTACGTCATACAGCCCGACGATTCAACGGTCAGCAACGAGGCTTTCCGAGGGTGAGTCAGGAATAATTGGGTAAAATTTTTTATAAGGACATTTAAAAGCAATCAACTTTTTAATTAGAATTTATCTAAAGCTGTATATGGGTACTTATCAAGAAAGTCCAGGAAATAAGAAATAACATTATTGGCGGTCTGTGTTTTGAATACACAGAAAATGACCGTAGTAATAGGCCGTAGTAATAAGTTTATTACGATAAAATAATAGGTTTATTACGATAAAATAGCTTTCCTCGATAAAATAATAGGTTTATTACGATAAAATAGCTTTGCTCGGTTGCCCAGTGGCTCATTCAATATCATTATAAACCCTATTCATACCGGGTGGGGTTGTTTACGTGGCATGTTTGTTATAGTAATTTTTCTTAATTTTTTTTTTTTTTTTTTTTTTTTTTTTTTTTTTGCATGCAATTTCATCAATTTGTTACATTGTTTATCCGCCTTCAGAATACAGTACATGTTCGCAATTTTGACCCCATTCCCATACCTAGATCGACCTAGCAGGATCGACCCATCTCCGAGGGGTTTCTCGCTAAATTTCCTTTCAGCTTTAGCGGCTTAGATGTCTGGCACCCCTACTGAAGCTGCTAAACGACAGTTAATTACTCCCAAAGAGCTTAGCGAGAAGCCCTAAGGAGATGGGTCGATCCTGACAGATCGATCTAAGTATGGGAACGGGATGTTTGATATCGTTTATGGTTATCGATTTACTACTAGAAACAAAAGAGTGGTGGGGTTGTAAAAGACCCCACTGGATTTCCTCTAGTTGTATACGGTATTTTATTCTGTAAATTCCGCTCAAATTATTTATTAGATTAAAATATGACAAAAATATACAGAGCAATGAAGGAAAGGGGAAAAATAGCATATCTCAGATTGGAAAAGTTGATAAAGATGAGGGTCACATATTCGAAGCATTAGGCACAGGTGACACTGAGAGTGCAAGTAGTTATGATCCAGAGATTGAACAGCAAGAATAGCTGCAATCTCTTGGCACCAAAGAGGGTGAAACTTGTCAGATTAGACGAAGTCATGACTAGCTCCTCGAAGATGCTGTTAAAGGGGGGGTGGGGTGGCAGCGAACGCGGACAAGATTTAATGAATGACATCGGTCATTAGCAAGAATCTTTGACTCATTTTTCAATTGAATGAGTTGTAAAGCATCAAGAGTGGTTGGAAGCCGAATAAATAATGCGAACGAAATTGTGAAAAAGAATGTTATTCCTACTCATGATCATATTTTATACATGTATTGCCTATACAGTCTTTTATCTTTATTCAATAAATCAAACATCTTAAACTATATTTTACGACATCCAATTTTTTTCATTTACAGTCACATTTGAACAGATGTAGCTCGATAAAGGTGTACATGTGATTTTTTCTTGCGCAGATGTATACGCCAACACACGCGTGCACGTGGGTACGCACGCTCGTAAGCTCGCTATAAACAAACAAACACATACACACGTTGGTTAATAATGCATTTTACTGACCGTTGCCCAGTTATCTTTTCTTATGCACTATGTCATATTGCTCATTCCAATATGTCTATGAGCTTGTGTCATCCCTTCTCTTTCTCCTGAAAGGGGTTTGTGGTCTGTGGCGTTTGGGTTTCGCAGCTTCTGCAGGCTTTTTACTGGAACCGTCTGGAAGTGGGGCCACGCCTCTTTTCTTTTGCCAAGAAAATCGAAACCTGGGCCACTTGGGAGAGCTAGGACCGGTTGGCGTTTCAGCGCGGGGTGTCTCGGGCCTGGTAGCTCTCGGCAGGTACGGTGCCAGGCTGAGGTCCTGGTCGCACTGGGGACAGTTCGGCATGGTCACATTAAAGAAACTTGCATTTGACACTTTCTCACTAGATCTAATCTACAACCAGGCTCATTTCTGAAAATAATGTAGTGATTTTAATCAAAATTAACTGTTAATTCCTGTATAACCTAAACAGAGAACTGTCATTAAAACTGTTCACTTGGAGTGTTATTTTTATCAACTGATAATACTGCAAACAAAATAAATGTACGTAACAGGAACAAAACGAACAACAAAGTTAATTGTAGTAATAGTAAATTAATGTTTATTTGCAAGACTAAAACATCATAACTTGCTTCAGCGTTAGTATCATACCGTGTGAATTGACTAGCATTAGGAAGGTCTGGTTCCACAAGAGAATATTTCATTGTCTCGGGGACAGCACCGGGTAATGCCGGGCAGATTGCCTCGTACACCTGAGGCGTCAGTTTTGGCATTTGAATTGGAGGGAGCTCTTTGAAAACCAGGCCGTCTTCCATCCGGTCTTTCTCTTTTCCACTAGAGAGAGGGTTGAGCCGAAAGAGGTTCTTCTTGATATTTTTCAAATGCTGCTTCGCCGTTTTCTTTTGCTTAGTTGGCCGTTCAAATTCATACGGACTTACTGGTAAATGGTATACCTGTGTCGGAGCAGTTGCAGTGTCAAAAATGGTCGACAAGTTCACTGGTTTCTTCATTTTATGCCGGGCTAACTGAATTGGAGCCAGCTCCAATAATTTGCTTATGTCTGTTGTAAGCTCCTTTTGCAGAATTGTGAGTGTTTTTTTAGGTTGTGGGGCGACTGACAAATCTGGGAAGCTTGATGGCAGAGTACTGGTCATGTTTGGTGCGTTTGGCTGACTGCTCACCTCTTCCTTATGTCCCTTGGCTTTAGGAATCGCAAGTTTTGGATACTTCGACGTGAACAATGCAGAGCTTTTGGCAGAAGGCATATCCATACCTTCTTTAACACAGGCGTTTTTTTTTTCACCTTGAGGCTGTAATGTGGCTCGATCGGCGCCAGTTGCTTGGGGCTCAAAGCTAGGAGACGCAGGTGAAGTTGGCGTAGACAGAACCTTTCTTGTCTCTTTTTTCATTGGTCCCGTAAGGTCTGGAATATCTCCCCTTCTTGAGGAAGCGGTCAAATATAGTGTGACCTTGAGGTTTGTCTGCTTCACTGGACGACCACACCCAGCTGCGAACTCTCTCATGGGGCGCTTGAACATCTGCAGCGGGCCCTCTCCGTCTCAGCACGAAAAATGTCTGATTTCAAAACATTTTCTTCGTCTTTTCTGCTTCTTGTTGACTGTTTTTCATATATGGAATTAATCGTTCCATCATCTACTTGCATCGACTTCAGACTTTTAAAACAAAAGCATAGACAACTCATCTTGCTGCTTTACAATATCACTTAGATTTATGGCAACTATAGTGACGTGCGTGACGTCACAGATGAGGTGCGTAACCTCAAGGCATCGCAAAGATAAATGTGAAACAAAATAGATTAAAACCAAAGGGACGTTTTATTACTCACTGTTTTATTTTTACTGAAACTATACGTGTTTCAGTAAAAATATATGTCTGTTTGATTGTTTAGTCATTAATTATAAAAGCCACCAATTTATACACGGATCTTATAAATAACTTTCAAGATTATAGTTGATAATGACGTCATAAAGGATCGGTAACGCCAGAACAATCGGTTAGATGTGTGTTGTAACCCCCCCCCCCCTTATATCATAAACTGGATTTCAATCGCATGCATGCATTTGTATAACTTTAAAGAGGACGTATTGTTTGATACACCCATAAATTCAAATATCTACATGCACCAAAAATGTCTGATTTTTCTTTTACAATCCATTTCAGCTTGTCGCAAACGTTCGCCACATTGTTTTGGGCTTTATTCGGACTGGTGGATAAAGGTGACACCGCCATAGCTGCTGGAGAGACGCAAAGTAAGTGCCGTATGTGAATATCGACTATAAAGGTACGTATGAACCGAGCGTCGGTGGGGCATGGATTCCCAGTAACACATATAAACCACTTCTATAAGTATAGTTATACGACTCAAATGCAATCGATATGCCAAGGGATAAACCATATTAATCGTTTGATTAGCCATAAAAAAGCTTTAAAATACACCTTCTTAAAATCTTTGTCATAAACTTAACCTACCTTACTTACCTGACCTACATGTACGTATATGTCCCATTTATATACAGCATAGAAAGCAACCAGATAAATCCATTCAAATATCACTTTTCGGGTAATATAAAACGATTTTTTTCTTTGCTGTTTGAAAGTCAGAAACTACCAGCATGTGGTGACATTTGATCTACTTTTGTGGCAAAAATTTAAAGATGCATATGAGCATCTTTAATTATTTCGTTTTCTGTGCAAAATATTACCTTCTTGTCACAAATCTTCGCACAGTCTTTCAGGTGCCTGGATCTCCACGCCTGGTGGAAGGGGTCGGCACCGTCCTTTTCGCGGCCTATCATGCCGCCATGATTATTATCATTCTGAATATGCTCATAGCTCTGATGAGCCACAGTTTTGAGGACGTGCAGGTAAAAACAGTGTTTTCTCATTTTTTCACACATGCATATACTCTTAATTGCTCAAAATTAAACTATCAATTCATTAATGTACTATATTTATATACGTATTGTTCAAGAAACGAGAAACGGACCCGCGATCGCACCAAATGTATTGTAGAGTAAAATTAATGTAATGTATACCGACGATATAAGCCGAAATATCAAATAGCCATGGTTAAATGAAACAGTAAAATGTTAAATAGTGAAAGTGAATGAAAATGTACACGATGTTTTCCAAGTGTTGTTATTGCTGGGTTTATGCAAGGCATGTTTGCATGTTTATGCAAGGCATGTCTTCTGTAAATCACAATTAAAACAAGCCAGTGCAGCACAATACCCCTATAAGGCAACAGAGGGCAATGGAGAACAATGTAATAGCAATATCACATCAGTGTAGGCCTAAATGGTGAGAAAATGGCACCTCACATAATGAAGCTACAGGTTGAGAGTGGAATCACAATATCACGCCCACTACCTATTTCTTCCTCAGGCAGACACGGATCAAGAGTGGAAGTTCGCTCGGGCCAGACTCTGGTTGGTCAGCATAGAACATGGCTACACTTTACCAGCGCCTTTCAATATCATTCCATCTCCGAAGTCGTTCCTTTACGTTTTCACGAAACTTGGTAAAACTTACCATAGATGTAAGAGGCACTCAGAAAAGGAGGTAGGGTTGTTCCCAACCAATGTTCTCGTTCTTGCATGGTGAAGGAGTACAAAGTTGTTATAAGAGTTGGGAACACGGGTTAGATGTTTTGCAATTTGATGTAGATAACTGGATCATTTCTGTTATATGAAAGCGATTAAAATTGAGATTCAGATTTAAGCTGTGAAAGAAATTATAATGAACGGATAGAGGTACAATCAAGTCTGCAAGTGATCTTGAGTCGCCTCTTTTTCCTTCAGATGGCTAACAGACAGCCAAGTAGAGAGTACAAGACGACCATAAGACACATCGCGAGGAGATATCTGTTTAAACTTGAGCAAGAACGTCATAACGTTGATATATCGGAAGGTGATTTCCTTTCATGGTTTACATAAACATACATACTCATGTTTTGTGCTATTCATTAATTAAGGTTAGTCTCCTACTGCAGAAATGACATCTCAATTGACAGCCTACCAATACAACATCCCATATTCTTTTTGTAGTATTGAAAGTTATATATATATATATATATAGAGAGAGAGAGAGAGAGAGAGAGAGAGAGAGAGAGAGGGCCTGATGAGCTCAAAGTTAAAGTATATAGTTGTTCTCAGAATACGAACACAATTTTTTTTGATAATATAAAAATACGGAAATAGATTTTAGAAATAAGACAAAACAAGTAATCATACCCACTGATACATACTAGCACGTATTATTATTATTATTATTATTATTATTATTATTATTATTATTATATTTTATAAAAGGAGTCATTTTATAATCGTTCCATAATACATCTTTCTTTTCTTGTTCCCAGTGAAAGCTGTACAAGAGAATCCCAAGTCTCCGGTGACTCCACAAGGAAGCGTGCTCCCGACACCGTCTCAGTCCATGGTGATCCCCGAGGCGCTGCAGGCGTTGCGAGAGAAAATCAGCTCTAGGTTACTGGAACAGGGAGCAGAACGTAAGTTTCTTATCAACTCTACAGTATAATGGGTAGATATCTCAAATATGCTGAAAATAGTTGTTTTTTCTCGTACCACATGTATAAATATGTACACGTGTTTGCGAATATAAGTATATATAGGACCGAATGTCTTTGCCTTTTTTTCACTATGGCCAACTCCTTTATGGGGCTAACGTCAGCAGTGAAAAGGTGTATGTCCAGATATGTAGGAATTATTTCTTTCTGTTGTAGGCTGAATCAGTTTTTAATGCGATATTTACGAATCATATAATGATTTTGCGTTTTACTGTTTTCTTTGCAGCAGGGTTGGGCATAATGTCAGATTACCAGTACTTTATAAAAGCTAGAATTTCTAAGATTTGTTCAATTTTTGCTCTCTCGTACTTTCTATATTGTTTATACAGTATGCATTTATTTTGTGTAATCATGAATTAAGACATTCACACGTTTATTTGTTTGTTTGGGGTAATCACTTTAAATCTTGGTGATATATTTCTCCTTTCCTCAAACAGTGACTGAAGATGATAAGTCTCCAAAGCCGGCGCCCAGGTCTGGCGTACCTTCATCTGTAAGTTTACCAGCATTCCCTATAAATTCGGCGACTCCTGCATCAGTACCTGTTAGATCGGGCCAAGCCAAGGTGATCTCTAACACCAGACATCGTCCAGACGGTACTAATGTAGAAACTCAAGAGGTAGCCTGGGTAAATCCGCCCCGGAGCCTCAGTCTGAATACCGCGGGCGGTGGGCGAAGCCATGCTAGAAGTTCGAGCGATGTCATTAAGGGCCTGCTTAAGCCGCCTACCCCTCAAACTCTAAGAAGAGGCTCGCTGAAGGGGCTACTGACACAGGTTGACTCTCAGTCGTCTGATTCTTTGCGTTCTTCTGAACAAGATTTGGATAGGGTATAAAACTACAGTCATCCAACCTATTAGGCCCTATCCCTAAATTGATTCATATAAATTATAAAATAACAAGAAGTGACTTCAGATATTGACTATTATATCATACATTGATGTCTTTAATGCATATTAACAACTGTTCAATAACGAGCTCATCCAATCGACTAAAAATGGAGTAAACGGGAGGACCATGCCCGCACCAGGCCTGACACATGATGATATCTCCATCCCACCCTTTTTTTAGAAGCATTTCTGACCGCACTCAGAGAATGAATCTTCAGTAGTAACACTCCATAAGTGTACATCAAAGGAAGCAACTATCTTAAAATTACTACGAATCTTGGTCGTGGCGTGCAAGCTGATGAAAAGTAAGTCAAAAGGTCATGGGTAGAAAATACCTTGTAGACATTTTCAAGGATGATAGATTATTTTATTTTTCTTTTACTAATGCACTTGATTAATATGTGGAAATCTCAATGATAGTCATTCCTTTTAGTTGAAATAAATTTGACGAATGTGTTTTGCTTCTCTACATCACAGGTTCCTGGGATGTAAGCAAATACAACATTCTCTTTGAAAATCTACAACCCGTCTTATCTATCTGGCGAAAGTTAAGTGTCGTCTGCAGCACAAAGCTCACTTGCTCCCTCCTGCCTCATTGCACTGCGTGGTGTTTGGGAGCCATGTACTCTCGCATGGAATTTTCATGATATTTTTCAAGATTAGAAATGCACTCGAAAATACAGTTTAGCATTGACTAGTTTAGATATTATGTTGTCACTATGTCGAGAAGGGGGGATACTAACCATTTAAAAAGAAAAAACAATTTACAGGTTCGGAGAGTCACTGTAAAAATCGATTGACTGGGGTCGCGGTCCGCGGATAATGGGGCGATGCGAATTCAGTGATGTTTCACTTAATATCACCTGTCGCTGGCACTGGTTAATTTAAGACCAAACACATAAACCAATATCAAACAACTCTTTTAATTCACTTTGTTCTTAATTCAGTAAGCTTCACCACATAGTCTAATTTTCGTCTCCCAACAAAATCGCCATTCACATAATTATAGCTTTTTGTGGTTTAATAGATATATTGCTTAAATCAAAAGGTTAGATTAAGTCTATCAAATCAAATATTTAAGCCCAATTATGACGACTTCCTCGTATTCCTAATGATTTTGAAACGTGACATATTTAGGCTTCATCTCAGACACCATAGACCTTGAATATGCTTTTACTCATCTCCATGCACTGGATAATCTTTCACTCGTGACATTGTTAGCAGGTACTGATTTGTTTTGTTACAGTGAACAGTGGTGATTTTTTCATCATGTAAATGGTGGTTCGAATGGACGGAGATACTCAGATCCACTTTAAACTTTTTAAGATAATGGCAATTTTTTTTAATTATAATTAAAATGTCAGAAAATTCTTCCTTCGCTGACCTGCCACCCCTCCTCCCTCATGTGGTCGAGAGCGTGCGCTTGTGGGCGTGCTTGTGCGTGTGAGGGGGGTCGGAGAAGTCTACCTGCTACCCCTGACCCCTACGCTTATCAGTATACAGCGCAAAAAAATACTATGGCGTTTTAAGTTCATGGCCTGTTTAATACTGTCACATTGACGTTGTACAACACTAAAGAGTTTCATCGAAGGTGTCATATAGTGTAATAGTTTCTTCTAGATGACAGATAAGAGTTTTCTGCACCCATAGAAAGAGAACTAACTGCACCCTTCAAATAGCAGCTATAACCCCTGTGGCCGTATTCCCTGAAAATGATGACTTCTTAGATACCGAAATCTTTGATTGCAAATAACTTCGATCATAAATGCTGCCTTGGAGAAGCTATGACAGTAAGCGCAGATCAATATCTCACATGTAATTTACAATGTAATGCATTCACCGACTTTGAAAACAAAATTGCGTCAAACAAACAATCGCTGTTTTCGTCGTTCTCAATTCATGCATTTCATTGATTTTAATTGACAAAATTGTATTTTCATTTTAGAGTCTTTGGCAATCTCTGCCTCATTAACTACTTATATTATCAGTGCAAATGGATAGTTATATACCATTGCGTTCCATTGTTCACAACAATTGCCTGTAACCGGCATAAGCTATAATAGCCTATTCCCTCCTCCGATCTTACTTCGTGAAGTCAAGCCAAGATGATGACCTAAAACTCAATACTTTAAGCTCGTTACGAATATACATTGAACCGTGCGCACCTGTCCATTGCTTCATAAACGGCAAAAAGTCACTCTACAGGTCGTCAGGCCAATTGTTATTGTCGCAACAAACGCACTGACCTGTGAGTCTCATGCCTTATGCAATGAAAAGCATTTTGCACGCCTCGCCATGCACTTACCTACGTGTTAATAATTTACAAAGCTTTTCCAGCATTGTATAAAAAAGAAGACTTCTTTACTACAAACCATTGTATTTTAAAGGAAACAGGGCTAAATTATTGAATTCTGTAAAAGAAATTCTCACTATGTGGGCTTGCAATTGTTCAAGGAGATCAACGCAACGTTGGTTCTTATTGAAAATAAACTTTTATTCATGCCCTGTGCTGTGGTGTGGTGATTTAAAATGTTTCTTATTGTAAACAATTAACTGGCAAGAGCATATGGTGCTGTTAGTATTTTAAAAATAATTTCCGTCCAGCAGTTTAGCTTACATATTAATTATTTTGCATAATTACAGGTGCTAGGCAAAAATGAGGTTAACTTATAAATAATAATTACATTAATTTATAAAGGTACAGAGTCTAGCTCTGTTGATAACACAGATCCGCTTTACGAGACTTGATCGATGCCACGACGTGTGTGTGTGTGTGTGTGTGTGTATGTGTGTGTGTGTAACTGTTGGAGTGCATGTATTTTACTATACAAAGTTAACCAAACGTGTTGTGATAATGTGCAATCACTTCATTCAACAAGTGTTTGCTGTACATATGATAATACTGTTTCAGTAAAACTCGTGGTGGTCCTTATTAGTATACAATATTGGTTATATATATGTAAAATAAAAATGTCAAAATATCTAACTGAGAAGCAGTAGTGTGTTTTAAAAGCTACTTTTCTTGTTAAAGCTATCCCTATATTTAACAAAAAATGAATACTAACAATTATCATGAACAACACTGAAGTTACCGGAAAACTGAAAATGCCATCTAATCACATAGCAAAAGCGCCAATAAGAAAAGGCTTGTGTCACTGCAATGAACAAGTATGCGTAAATTAACGTAATCTCCTATGGCGTGGATTACTACATATAAAAGCACCTTTTTGGCAATTGAGCAGCTGAGTGCCAGTTTTCACTGTGCAAAATACGTGTAAAAATATTTGTGTAAAAAAATAAGTCACATTGTTTACATGGTACGAATGAAAGCTACTTCTCACTAACACCTCAACTGTCCTACATCATTCGCAAAACGACTCTCCAATCTCTCTGGTTTTTGGCTGACTTTTCTGTGCCAAAGACATACAATAATGCAAATACTAATTATCCTTATTTTCTACAATATACAATATCGACAATTTAACTAAATGACGAAAGTTCAGTCTGCCTAAGACCGTTCAGGAAATCATGCTATAAAGACCCGCTTTCATATTTTCGAAATTTTCAGCGAAAGGGCTTTCATTGACCCATGGACATAATGCTCATTGTGTCTTAGAATATCAATTTATAACAACTGCCATTCTCAAGGTTAAGTCTTCTTAAACATAATGGCTCACATGCCTGCTTCGACCGTAGTAATATTAACCTCTAGTTTTATTGCACTAAACTACATTACTTTGTCAAACAGTGAGATCTAATATGCTAGACAGAATAGAGCACTTTTTTCTTACAACATAGAAACGAAATGCCTCCAGTATTTGTGCAGGCAAAATATACTACAAAATAATCCTATGAAAGACTTCTTTCATTGGCCTACGCTTTTGGAATCTACTTAAACATTTCAACAAATGATAGATAACTCGTCTAAGTTGTTTGTGCAAAAAATACAAAAATAATAAATGCTTTTTATGTTAGAAAAATATTGGAATCACTTAACATTTGGCCCTTTAGAGTACGAATATAAAAAAACAATCCGTTACAAATACACTATATTTATACACAGATCTAACCTATTGTGCTCATGCACAGTCGCTGTGTATTACACCATACATCGATCCAAACGCCGTCATTAATTAAGGAGAATCTGACATAAATATAATACGAAAGGGTCACACTGTAGTCAAACCAATACTCAAATTGGCTTGGCATTTTTATGTGGTATATATATCTTTCCTTCAAAACCAACACTGAGATCTGTTTAGTAAGATTAAAATGAAATAAATCTGAACGTATATATACAATACCATTAATCTACATAATCAATACGTTTTAACGGAAACCAAGCGAAATTTACCGACACCATAAGTTCCGGGCAATTTTATATGGCGTAATAGAATCTATCACTACTACGAATACCAGTGTAAAACAAAATAAATATTAAACATGTAAGTATTAAATGTCTAATACTGGAACAAAAAAGAACAAACTTAAGACTCTCTCTTACTAGCTGGAAGCTTCACACCCTTAACTCTGGCCCCTTTCATGGTCCCTTTACTTGATCCCGATCTTGAATCTGACGTCGGCGGAAGAGAAAGTTTACTTGTGGTTCTGTCACTGCTCCCAGATTTTGGCTGAGATTGGGTAAGACGTGTTTTAATGAAGTTCTTATTTGTTAGTAAAGCGGCACCCACAGTATTCTTTTGCAGCTCTGTCGTAAGTCTTTCAATTTCTTCCGTATGTCCTTTGCATTCTTCCATTTGCGATTCCAAAGTCTTGTGAAGTTCCATACATTCTACTTGCAATTTTTGAATGTGATCATCTTTGTCTTTATTACCCTGTTTTAGCTCGTCTAGTTGTTTGGTAAGCTCTCGGTTTGATCGTGTGATTGTTTCTACACTTTCAGTCATGGAGGATCGAGCGCGTGACGCCTTTTCCCACCACGTGTTCTTGCTTGCAAGCTCGTTTACATGTTCTTCTAATTTACGAAGGTCTTCTCTGGCTTCCTTCAGTTTGTCGTTTAAACGGGATTTTTCGTTCTGCAGACCTTTAACAACAACTTTGTGGCATTCATTCTCTGCTAACATTTCCTTCTGAAGTCTGTCCGCCTGTGAAGCCATTTCTCCTTTAACTTTGGCCATTTCCTCCGCCAGTTGCTTGTTCTCACGATCTTTTCTATTTAGAGATTCCGTGAACGCTTTTTCTTGGTGTTTCAGTTCCGTGTTATAATCTTCCTTTAATTTCATCGTAGTTTCGTCTTTTGTGTTAAGCATGAGTTTGAGCTCACGGATTTGCGAACCTTTGAATTCAATTTTTGCGTTGGTGCTTTTCATGGCAGACTGTAGAGTGTCTATCGCAAATTTTTGCTGAGCAATTGTGTTCTCTTTCTCAGCGATGCAAAGCTCTTTATCGTGAATTTCAGTGGCTCGTAATTCCTTTTCCTTCAAAAGCGCCTCTTCTTGTTCGCACATACGAGTCGTCATAGCTTCTAAAAGAGCATCTTTATCTTTGATCTTCTCATCGCTTTGGCGAAGTTCTGATTCCAGTTTCATTTGTTGCATTCGAAAGGTGTGCTCCAATTCGTCCTTTTGATCTTCCAACCTTTTCTGCAGCAATTTGTGCAATTCCTCCAACTCTTTTCTCGTATTTGCCAACTGCAGCTCCAGCTTTCCCATATTTCTTTCAAGAATAGCTTTCTCTTGTTCAATCTCACTGAGCATGCGTGCGTGTGCATCGGATTCATTTTGAACGTAGATCAAACGCGACTGGATGTCATCAATTTGGCGCTGTAAGGCAGCATTTTCTCTCTCCTTCTGCAGTTTCAGCTGTAGATTGCGATCGTTTTCATCTTCAACCTGGCGAAGTCGGTTCTTCAAAGCATCGTGCCTACTCTCCAGCATTGAGTAACTTTCCTGTAGCTGGATGTATTGGTTGTTCAGGCGCTCTGTTTCTTGTTGGTTAGCCCCGGGAGGACTGCTGCACTGAACAGGCGGAGGGAGGTCACTGCTGCCGGTTTCCGGAGTACCGGTAGAGGATGATGTTTCGTCAACGGTCCCTGAAATGTACGTCTCTTTGTTAATGACTGCACTGGATCACAGCAGACATGATATAACCAAAAACAAAATTCTTCAGAAATTCACATTTTTTTCTTTTAATGGGGAAGATAGATACACCTAGCTTTTTCGTGTCGTAGAAAGCTAGTTATTGTATGCAATGGTTCTTAATTTGAAAACTGTGCTGTTGAAAATGTCGTTTATAAGAAAAAAATAATATTATTATGCATGTTAAGGCCTGCGTTACTTTCGTGTTAATCAAAATATCTTAAATCAAACGATTTTATACCTGCAAATCCTGCTAATGGACGTTTGAGCTTTATGAAAATCTTTTCGTTGTCGATCTCAATGGCAGGACTGGACAGATTCCAAATCTCTTCTTTCTCTTTCGTGGTCATATTGCTGTTTTTGTCTGAAAATTCAAGAACTAAGTTCAATGCACATGCCACATACATTTAGCTAACTTCTCATGTAGGCTACAGAGACTGAACACTCATGCCTGGAATTTTAGTTCGTTTGTTACATTGGTTACCACTCTCAAATTTAGTTATTTTCACTTACATGTAAAGGGAAAATAATGTTTTTACGCACCCATAATCGAAAAATACAAATCTCTCTGAGTAGAAATGTTGTTGGGGTTCCAGTCCGGGTAATCCCGTCTGGCAATCGTGAAAATTGGCTTGAGTTCATCCGGTTCCGGCCCATGACCTGGCCTATCGACGAGGAAAACGTCATACTGCTTAGGTCGGGCCGGCCGTTTGCGTGACAGGAGGGACGCCATATTTTACAAGGTCCGTCACCCTGAAAAAAATGCAAAATATATATACATCTACATGAGTTCTTTGCCAAGTTATTCCATGAATTAAATAGGGCCTCTTTTCACCAATTCTGTTAATGTAAGACTTATCAAGGTGTGTGTGTGTGTGTGTGTGTGTGTGAATGTGCGTGCGTATGTGTTAAGAAACGAATTTTGAATGGTGCTCAATCTCCATTTTTTTCTGTACCAAATCTGCCATTTCAAGCAGAAAATTTTATAGCAAGCCATACGACTGCAATGTATCCACCTTCTCTTAGTTTTGGTCAAAATGTGGCCCTCCAGTTAAGAGGTCCATAATTAAAAAGAAACAGCAGCATAAAGTATCAATATTGTACAAGTTTATTATCATATTCAAGCATATCTGTTTACAAGTCTTTCATAGCCTTGCATGTTATTGGCAAAGTTTGTGGGTTTAATGACGCGACAAATCCTGTATTAATATTGCATTCCTTTGCGTTTGTATAGCGCAAGCTAATCATTTTTTCTTTCTGGTGTTTTTATTTTTGTTTCTTCTATATTCAACACCTGAGACACCTGCAGTGTTACACTAGCGACACGAGATGGTGCAGGGGGCCATAAATATTTACCCTTCTTTGTAATCCTATTAAGTTAACAATGTATGCTCTTTTAGGCAGGGGAGCTTTGTCAGAAAGTAAATATTTCACAGTGAATACGAGTATTCAGGCCAATGATGATACGTATCCTTACTCTGATTCATTACTCCCACTCCCCTGCGCTTTCTCAATGGTTCACCATGGCCTAGTCTACACATAAATATTAGTACCTAACTTGTGGTTCTTGCAAGGTGTTTGGCAGTTGTTTCAAAGAATGTGCATTAAGAAAAAAAAGAATTAATCAAATAATATCTTAAGACGCACGTCGGCTTCCCCATTTACATATAAACCTATTTGAGCAATGACTCACGCATAAAAGTACATAAAATTGGTGATGTTTTTAATTCGGTGTACATGTGTTATTTGAAAAGACCCGTATAGTTGACATAGATGACTTATTCTCTATTAGCCCTCTTGCGCCAAACCCTTAGGGTACAGTATTCATAAAATCACATTGTGCCCTTGTTGTTGCTTCTCGTGAATATGATAAAGGCGCACTCAAAGCTGATTACGTGTTCAAAATTAATACTTCAATAATCTTATTCAGGTTCCGAAATCTAGATTTTCTGTGATTGCAGTTTCCCGTGCTTTTTCACTTTTACAACGTAAGTTACCACAATTTTTGGTTAGGAATAAACTGCAGTAAGGTCCGGGTGTAATGACAAATATATAAAATTTTGATAAAATAATCCCCTTTGCTATTAAGTGGTTGTACACGCAGATGACCTTTATTGACCTTCTTCACGGCTCCTTGTTTCTCATAGAATGGGTTTGACCCGTTCGCAGTGAACCATGTAAAAGACAATAGAGGGCGCCATCGTTTGCGTCATTCTCAATGTTGGACTTTCGACACGATTGGAAAATCCACCCTTTTACCTTGCACAAAAAATACAGTCCTATCGTTATATGTATGTTTTACGAGCTACATGTAGATAGAAAGAGATGAGAAAAGATGCACTATTTGTCACAGACTTTTCTTTTAATTTCTTCCGTTGTTAAAAATTTTCGAAATATAGTGTACAGTGTACGTGTAAAACTGTTATGTGAAACCCAAAATTTTGTACACATTTTCCACGGAACAGATTAAAAAGCGAAAGTATAATATAATCCATGTCTGCAATTATTGTTTTGATTTCAGCTAGCCACTCCAAAAGAAGAATACCCGTTTCATATTTTACCAAAATGGTCTACTGGAGGCTGTTTCTGGTGGATTGTTTCACTTTGACCCGAAAATTGGTCTACACTTTTAGACAAAAAGATTTGAGTACTTTGACCCAATATAAGTCAGGGATAGCGCAATTAAATAAATAAATAAATAAATAAATGACATGAAGAAGGCAAAATGTTGAGCCTTAAAGTTTGTGCCAATTTTTGACCAAAATCCCACAGTGATGCCCATTAACTAATCCTGCATATTTAGAAAAGAACGTATGTGTGAAGCAATAAGTAGCGTTGACCTGCCGCCATCGACCTCAGGGAATCGCCTAAGGTAGAGTGAAGGAGATTTTGATACATTCACGGACCATCTCTCTTGGTTTGTATCTCTCTCTGCAGCCTGGGGTTTTACTGGTGGGTGAAACTGTTCAAAACAAAGTCATGCGGACCGTGACCTGTGAGGTATCATTATGGTATAACAAGGTACGTCTCACATAGTTTATGTCACTTGTATGTTTTAGGGGTTGTAATAGAATATGGTGTCGATCCACGTGCAATAGTATGGGGCCACATTACTTTTGAGGAATATGTTTCACTTGCAAGCACTACGTAGAGCTTGAGGTTTGGTGGTGACGTGGACAGGCAACCAAAGAAGAGAACTGTCAAGACTTGTGGCAGTAGCTAAAATTTCGTGGTCGCATTGGTCATGGAAGGGTCGCAGCCCGGTCTAAACGGAGCATTAGCTTTACTTGTCTTATTGAGACTATTCACTTAATTTGTCCATTTTGAAATAAGTGCTTCACCCCATCTCCCTCACCAAGAGGAAGGGATAGTTAAAGATGGATTGCAATGACCACCAATCAAGCACCAAAGCATGACAATCACGGCGAATGAATTACACTTAATTAAAACACATTCGTATCTGGAAGTCGAAAGAAAAATGAGGCTTAAAACATGCAAAAACCTACCTCACAGCGACTCCGAAACTACCCAGGACCCTACTCCAGCCCCGCCATTTCCCTTGTAGCGAAAGGCGAGAGCGCGTTTAAAGATCCAGATTCAATTGAAAATCAGTGATCGAGAAATATCTGATTTCAGAGTAGATCAACTGCATTGGGTACCGTTCTATTGTCTGAACCTGAAATGCGTTCACTAAGTAAATTTAGTTGTATAAGGGAAAACATAAAAGTAACTGTAGCAATTGTTAGACCCCACAAAACCCACAAAACATGGATATTGTTATGGTTTACCATTCGTTCGTGTAAGAAATCTCAGACCCGTAGATGGGTAGACAATGAACTCAAACCAACACGAAGTGGCTGACAGCCAAAGATTGTGACCAGCGATAAAAACCCACGGGGGTGTTATCAAAATATGTTAAGTAATACATCATTCTATCAAATTGGGTAACTCGCACGAGGCAAACTGGGCGGTATTTTTATTGTTGAGATTAATTTTCAACGATATGACACTTCATCACGCATTTCCTATTGCTATATGTATTGATTATGGTAAATTTGCAATAATTTGGGCTTGTGATGTAACCGTAGACACATCAAATGTATTTCCATGAGAAAGGCCTGCACCACTAAAATTTCGAACTAGGATAAAATATCACAATCATTTCACTCGCTTTGTTTTTATTACGTCCAGCTTTTTTATTTCCTCATTTGTAAAGCAAAATTAACAAAAGGAAACCTAATTAATGTGTAATAACTATAAAAGCCCAAATAGACTCTGAATATATCCTTCACAGCCGGTGACATTTATATTGTGACATTATCTGGCCAGTGCCTCCTGCAACGCCACTAACATTAACATAAAAAAGAATTCATGTAGATGTACCTTTTTGAAAGGTCCCCCAACACTGAAAAGAAATCCAGCCCGTATTGCTGACTTGTGTAGTGTTAACGCGTATCAAACAGGTGAACGCGAGGTTGATTTGATTTTCATTCTGCGCACAAACAATGTCGTTATAATACAATGTAAAGGTTAATTGTCATGTTCAACTACCAACCTAGTTGACTGGAAAAAGTGCAAATATCTCCATTTTAATTAGGTGTCAGATGTGGGTCAGACTGGATTCTATAGCTCTTTACCCTGACAGAAACAACGAGCAAACACATTTATCTGGATGCTTATCAAATGTCAATGTGATTGAGTAATTCTGTGGAAAAAAACTAAAACTGCGATTCACGTCTCAGCGTGAATAGAGAAAGGTGGTAAGAATGGTTATCGCTGAAAAACCTGCTTATAACATATTTAGAAAACTTATTACGCCACTGAAGCATGTTTTTTTTTCAACCAATACATGATAAGCATGACTAACAGTAGTACCGTTGCTGCTTTCATAATGCATATCTAAACCCAGGCCCGTAGCCAGCAATTTCAAAAGGGGGGTTCTTTTTCTGAAAAAGTGAACCTTTTCCCATAAAAACTTCATGTACCTAGATCAAATTTTACCCACAGTGCACCTTTTCCCAGCAAAAGGGGCGGTTCTTTCGAACCCCCCGAACCCCCCCCCCCCCCCCCCCCTGGCTACAGGCCAGTAAACCAGTTTTTATCTTTTGCAATGGATGACACTATAGGTATGCATGAAAAATATTTACCTATATTTAATAATTTCTTACACCAAACGACAGAAATTAAAAACCAATCTTATTTTGAAACTACACTGCACTATGGTGCAGAATCATGGCCCTGTTCATATTGTTCAATGATTTGTAATGCACAATTTCAAATTAAAATTATTTTATTAAATGATTTGTGTCAGGATGATATAGAAACAGTTGACTGCATGTAGTGACAGGAAACTGAACAATTATTTCTCACCTTTTATTGAAACATATTTCTGAATACGTACAAAAAATAGTTCACTTAAAGACAGTAATGATAAATGATAAAAGTAAAACTATGAAAGATGCATATACATGAAACCAGGATTCTTCAAACCCTTAATGCAAGGAACTATGTAAAGCTGAAAATGTACAGTTCACTCAGTTACTGTCAATATCTCCCATTATCTTCTTCTGAAGGCTCCCCTTTCAAACTGGTGTGATTTCTATTCCATTAGGCATATTAAAAAAATGTAATAAATTTTAATTTTTCTTTAAAGATGAATTAAATTGATTTATAGGAATACAATAAATCAAACCACGGTCACAAACGTTGGAGTGATGATGCCACTTTTGGGCAGGCACCTCTTTTCAAGTTCAGTGTCTCATTTTTGTCATGTATTTTGTGTACCAAATTTTCCATGAAATCCGTACTGATGACTTGCTCAAATCACCCTGGTGTTAAAATGGCATTAATAATTCTTTGAGAGACATATGATGTACACAAAGAAACAGCTAATTTTCCAGAAGCAGACACATTTTATAGATGATAATGGATCTATTAACATGTACAATACTACAACCTCTTGCCAATATCAGAATACATTATGCATGAACTTCTTAAGTAGATGTAGGATAATGATAAAATGAAGTTAGCCATCTTTAAACTGGAGCATCTGTTATCTGACTGCTGAAGTTAGTTAAAATATATCCAAAATATGGCTTTAACCAGTCAAATCCTACTATATTTGCTATCTTTTGTGCAAATACACATGGCTCTTGATATAATTACTTTCTTGCAAACATAAACCTTGTGTTCAGCCTTATCATGAACTGCAAGATCTTTCATTAATAATCTACAGTTAACTTTGTTTTAGACACTGTAAGAGATACAATACAAATAAATATTCATAATATTACTTATTAATAAATAAGCCCTCAGTAGTAATAGGAATGTAATTAACAGCTAATTTTCTTTTCTTTCGCTCAATTTGATGACCAGTCCAGATCACGTATTATATTGGTCTTGGTATGTGTAGTCCATACACTTCTTGTGTTATAGTAGGGACATGGCTGACATTAGGTTCTGCCCAGTCCCCGAGCCCTTGGAAGCTGGATACTCTATGGACAAGTCTGTGTGCTATGGAATAACCTCCACTTCCTTCCAGTTGAGACAATACAATAACAACTTGCCTGTAGAAAAGAATATAATCATATATATATACATATATATATATATATATATATATATTTTTTTTTTTTTTTTTAATGTACTGTAAATTAACACTAGTGTATGAAGGCATAATGGTTTCTAGCAATTTATCAACAGTTTTAAGCAGCCCTCACTAGCAAATAACTTCCCATTATGGATTTTATCTGATTGATCTCTAATATCAAGCACTGGTGAATAAAGAGAAATATTGTGATGATCATCATTAGCTCCTGAAGCTGGTCCCTGAATTTCTGAACTGGGACAAAGAATAATTACCAAATTAAAATTTTATCTATTGCTAAGTTTGTGACATACTTGAAAACATTTATTCAAGACAGGTATATACCACATTTACCTATAATAAATTTTAACATATACAAACATTTTACACACTTATCTTATCTTTAAGTTAGACAAGAGACGACAATAACTTGTCAGTGAAGAAAGATTGTAATAATATTCACCAAAAAAGTGAATAGCAATTTAAAATTGGTGACGTAACTTTTGTCCAAAAATTAACAAATGTAAAGTGTATCCCTTGCCCATCCTTTGATACTGCTTCACCATGCCCCTTACCTGTGTAGTGGAGGGACACTGTCCTGTGTGATGAGAGAGCCCCTGGTGGAGACCACATTATAACTCTCTGTACAGTCACATTGCACTTGTAAACATCTGTCTGGAAACCTGTTCTCTATCACTACCACAATGCCAGCCCAACCATGGGTTAAATAGTACGCTGTCATGCCCTCTCGACCCTGGAACAATACAGACAAAACATATAAGTTTATAACCATAACACAAGTCCAACTGTGGGTTAAATAGTGGAACTTCAAGCTTCTCTTGCTTGGAGAAATTTAGACCCATTATAAGTAATCTGCAACTTTATCAAAATGTCACAGATGCATAACAACAGCCCAACCTTGGCGTGGATTTTGTCTCCTACGGTCTGAGAGCCAGAGTTCAGCATCATACTTTTTTCTACAACTTGCAATCATCTCATTGACAAGGTAAATTATGAGCTTCGGTTGTACCACTATCAATTATTTCTCAGGCTTTAAGAAATGGTTTGTTTATGTTCATGTGTTGCAAGGAAACAAGAATTGTGACATAAATAACATCAGAAATGTACCTACCTCATGTCTGGACCCCTTGGCCAGTGTCATCTGTATCAGTGTGTCTGCAATGACGGTCTTAGGGGCTTCAACTTGTTCTACCAACACTGAACGAGTGCTGCTATGGTGGACTGTCATCACATAGTTAGTATGGAGGCTAGCACCTGGATAAAAAACATACTTCTTTGTCACATGGAATCTTCTATATTTTGAATCAGTTGAAGTACAAGTGGGAAGTTCAAGTGGGTTATCAAAAAGTGTAAAATCCACTGAGAGTTGAAAAATTTTCATTACTGTTGTAAGCACCAACACCATTCAAAAAGTCAGAAATCCACCGACAGTTGGATAAATTTCATCTTTGGATAAGTGTGTGTGTGTGTGTGTGTGTGTGTTTGTGTGTGTGTTTGTGCTTGCACACACATGCCCACATGATTGTGATCTAGGCATGATCTTTTCTTTGTGTTCTCTTAACTGTTTTAAACTAGCTCCTCAACCATGTACAAACTGTTTAGAAAATAAATACACAAAATCTTGTACTCAAAAATATGTGAGTGTTTCCAAAAAAAGCTAAAAATTCCACTAGATAAAAACAGTTTTGATAAATAACAAACATCCCATTATAATCAGGTAAATATTTCATCATGAAAGCCTCCATAGCCTCCTTAGCCTCATTCTGTAGAACACGCCTACCTGGTCCCCAGTGGTTGAAGGCCATTCCCACCACTACATACTGCCCTTCCTCCAACATGGCATGACAGCCAGTAAAGCTACGGACTTGCCGCCTGCTGTGTGACTTGAGGACCCCCACAGGATGGTGAATATCACTGGAAGCTCTTAGTACTGCCAGACACAGGTCTACAGGACTCCTGGAAGAACGCTCTGAGCCTCTGGAATGTAGTATTTAATAGATAAATTAGAGTAATCTATTTATCTGCCTGTCTGTCTACGTGATAGTTAACTTTCCAAAAGAAGTCCATGTTATTATTTACTGAATAACATCAACTTACAACCAACAAAGTTTGTGACCAACATATTTTACAGAGTTTATAAAGTTATAATAAATAAGCGCAATCCAAGATTCCTTTGTACATTGTAGCACTGTTTCCTGAGAGCCAATACAGCAAGGTGCCTCTCACCATTGCATTAGCTGTGAAACTATGAAAATTACATACAGTTTCACTGTGCTTGTACTGTTTGATACACATGCAATTTGGTTGAACAAGTAAGACAGTATAAAATGAGGACACAATGGGCACAAATTGTACTGTAACAATAGCACATACCTTGAACCTTCTTGAAAAAGACCAAATTCTATTTCAGTTGGTTGGTACACTGTAACCATGGCAACCTGCACTGGTCCTTTAGCATTTGGTGGGAAACTTCCTTGTAGTCTCATCTCTCTCCAGTCTCCCTTGACTTTGCATATATCAACGCTGTCAAAATAGCTGAAATATTTAAAACAAATATAAAAAAATACCCCAATGAACACTGAAGAAATATGTAGGACTGTGACAGCCATGATAACAATGATGGTGACATGGACAGGCACAGAATATTTATACAGACATTGCAAATCTTTGTATTTTTAAATGTAACATATAAATAAATAGTTTTTGAATTATTTCCATATCAATAACTCCCAAAAAAGAAAAACCTAGCAAGTC
Source organism: Lingula anatina (assembly GCF_051362555.1). Classification (NCBI taxonomy): domain Eukaryota; kingdom Metazoa; phylum Brachiopoda; class Lingulata; order Lingulida; family Lingulidae; genus Lingula; species Lingula anatina. Next base: position 22,762,046 of record NC_141769.1, on the reverse strand, counting down.
AAAGCACTATGTATTGAATGAAGGGATTTGATTTCATTCCTGTGCTTTTGCAGTAACATAGTCTCCTTACAATCTAAAACTAAAGGAAAACCTATACCTGAGAAAATCTTCCAGTGACATCCAGAATATTCCTTCCTGTCCTCCATGAACCAGTAGTTGGTTTTTTCGTGTTTTTTCAATTTCTTGCCACCTGGGGGATCTGTCTGACCAGTCGCCCTTCCAAGAAAATCTCCCCCATGGGTTACGAATTTTCAGAAGTCTGAAAAAGATTTTGATATTCATATGTATTCTTTTATACAAAATAAAAAAAAATAATTTTCAAACTCTGTGTATCAGGATTCATTTAAAGTAACATTCAACAAAGTCTTTAAAAGATTTTTACACAATAAATACAGATCTTATCCCATCTTATATCAGGAAATTAAAGGTCTGATAAAATATATTATTTACCACTGACATAACTGACTTTTATACCAATAAGGTTAAAGGTAATATATCATCAATCAGATATAATTATGTCTGATGACAGACATGATGCAACTTTCAGGTTGACATTTAGGTATTATATTATATAATAAAATAATTACTGACATTCCCTTCTGGTCAATATTAATGTTGTTTTGAAGACCTCATCCAAAGTCAATTATTTTATAATATTATACCAGTAAATTATACATATGTATAGATATGGAACATTTTGTTGACGCAATTGAATATCGTAGCATTTGATGATAAAATGGATCTTTTTATCTGTCTAACCAATTATTATCTTTTGGTTTCTTACCTGTTCCCAATAACATTCTGCACATCAAGTATGGAATATGCATGTCTAGCACGTAGACCTAAGTCTTGATAAAGTTCTTCATTGGCATTCATGTTGCCTCCACCACAAGATGCACCCATGAGAAAGCTGGAAATAAAACAAGATTAAAATGAATCTTCAGTAAATATGAAATCATGTAATCATGCCTGTGTTGAAAGACTCAAGATTGCCCCATGGTGAGTTTAGTTTGTGGTTGTTATGGTAATATTAGCCCCTGACTCGGCTCAATTTAGCCCCTGACTCGGCTCAAAATGTGTGTATTTCTACTTTATTTTTACTTCTAAAGTAATGACCTAAATGTGAATATTTTATTACTGTACCATTTTAAAGTCCAATTTCCCTATATTGTTGATAACATCTGGATTAAGAGACAGGGAAGTAAATAACACAAAATGTTTACAAGCACTGATAACAAACAGCTGCCTCACACACGTATTATGTATAGACCAGGAAGTTCTGTAGGGGTGAAACGTACTTTGATGGCTTTATTCCAACAGGATATCCAGGCCAAATTTATAAAGAATGTCAAGTCATTTCAGTTCACAGAACTTCTCAAATGAGATACCATATGCTTATTCTAATAAGATAACAACATCCAATTCAGTACAAAAGACTAAGTCACAAATTCTTTTAAAATAAAATGCAAAGTATACATGGAAAGGAATATGATAATGATATTGATTGATTTTACCCTGATTCTCTGGAGCTGAGTAGTTGTGCCCATATGAAGTCAGCATCCACTGGATCTTCATGGGGACTTCCACTGTCTGGAGAAAATAACAACAATAACAGAATCTTTATCACAAAGTACAGTATGAATATGCTATATTTTGCATTACAATTATTGATTATTATGGCCTTCATAAGGATATTTCAATTGGTATCCATCAGTTATAATTTTTCTAGTTGATGGAAAAACTAAATCAGAATATCAGTATCCTGACAAGAAAAACTGAGATATGAAATTTCACTCCCTGGAGATACAACTATTATGCAGTTTTCACAGAGCCTTAATAAATGGCTTTCAGAAATATTGACCTTTGACAATAACTATGATATAAAAGATGTTCACCCTGGAATTTTTATGAACTGCCATATATAACTAGAATATTCGAATAACTGTACTGCACTGTAAAGGGGTATTTTCAGTGATAAGAACTCCAATGACTTGAAGATCCATACAGTGTTTCACAGCTCTATGTCTGAATCTAGTATTAAAATGACTGAAACAGACAGATGTTGACCCTTCTCCAGTAGTTCAGAGCTTGCTATCAATAAATTGTAATTGGGATAACAGTGAAAATGCACAGGATTAAGATCAGATAATTCCTTCCTTTCATTATCCATTTTAGGGCCAGCAAAAGACTGTAATCTGAGCTTTCTGATTCTTCAAATTAACTATTAATGTTGGAATTGCATAAGGAAACACAATACATATTAATAAAATGCATGCAAATCTTAAATTTGTGGTAGGCTTTTTTTCCTGGGGGGGGGGTTGGAATGCCTTGAGGGAAGTTCCCTATAATCCCATACTTACTATGCAGTGCTATACTCTCACAAGGCGCCCCAGTCAGTGTGGACAAGCCCTCTATACACCTTCCTGCTATGAGGGCTTCATAACAGCCATGTACCTTGGCTAGGGCTTTCTCTATCAAAGGAACCCACAGCTGGCGCCTCTTAGCCTACAATTAGAATTTTTATACACAAATACATTAAAGTCATATTTTGCCACAAAACCTGGCCAAATGCCACCATATAGTATCAAATAGCATAACTAAAAGAAATGCCCAAGGGCATTGTTTTATATTTTCCAAAAACTGATATTTAAACAGACATTTCTTCTTTTTTCTGTGCTATATATAACCCTTGGCCATTTTGACTACTTATTTGTCTACTTGTGCTATTGCACACCCAGCAGTAACAAAAACTTAGGCATTTAAAATTGTTCTTTCAAAGCAGAAACATCTATATTAGTTACACTGTCATATGAAAGAAAAGAAAAATATATTGCAGTGTCAAGGAAAAAATTACCATACCACTGTGTAAAAAAATGTATATTCAACAATCTATATCCTAACAATAACAAAAACAGAATAGATCAAGTACCCAGACTTTTCCCCACCTGAGAGTAGACTAGCCTTCCAGAGGCATCACACGGGAAGAGGTCATCCACCAGGACAGTGGTCCACAGGCCATCTTTACACAGCCTTATCTGGTATGCTCCCTCTGGACACACCTCACGCGTAATGACCACTTTCTCTACCAGGTCTGGCCTCTCTGCTAGCACTGCCAAGGCACTGAGAAACCTGAAATGTCAGGAGGGGCACATAGACACACCATCTGCTTCTATTTAAATATCCCCATGAACATACCTGCATGGGTAGTTTGCACTTGTATATACATGTAGTTGAATGTGGAGTGACATCCTTAAAATGGGTTTGAAAATTATGGCATATGCAAAAGTAGGAGATTTAGGTTCTGTAAGCACATAAACATGGCTCTGTTTAAGTGTCTCTGTTAGGTTCATGAAAAAGAAAGATTGTATACAAACACATACATATGAACCTACATATGAATACACAAGGACACATATATTATTAGAATATACAGATTTATACTAGAAGATACTGCAAATAAAAGCGAATTCAAAAAGGAATACCAGCAATTCCCTAGGACACCCTGTGATATATCTGATGGCATAGGACTTCTCCTGAATACAGTCCAGTTGGTCATCCTCTCTTGCATACTATTGCAGGCCACTTCCTGTGGTCTTAACCACTGCATCACTGGGGAATCAGGGTGATCTTGGGGCTTGTAGTTGAGAGACTGTGGACCCGGTCGAAACTGATCATCAACAAACCTATCTTTATTCTGAAATATCATACAATTTGGTTAAAATGATAATCTATTTCATTAACTTTTTTGTGATCTTATTGGTAACAAATTATGCATTCCTCACTTCTATTGTTTTCATTTTAAAGACTCTAAACCAAAAGATTACTAATACCACATGCACATTTCTTTAGCTCTCCTTTGAGATGTTCAGTATTATCAAATATTTCACACACAAATCTGTAAACTTGCAATTAAGAAAAGTATTTATCATCTACAGGCTTATCTCTACTCTGAAATGTTCAGTTCAATTAATGAAATATTTCACAAACCCAGTTCCAGTTTTAATCATACTTCCTGTGATAAGAAGCAGAACAATTTCCTGATAACTGATGTCAACATGATCAATGCCAGGCAGTGAAAGCCAATGTCATTCTAATTTGATAAGACAGGAAAAGACCAAAAGCTACTGAATTAAAATTTGCTTATCTAAATCAGTAAAGTGAAGTGTAGACAATGTCATATAGACCACTAAACTGGGTAGTTTGATGGGTGGAAAGATGGATAATTTACATAAATGAGAGTCAGGGAAAAATATATGTATTCAGCACAAAGCTAGAAAGGCTGCAACTGACATCTACAATTATAAGGACTCTAAACTCTTTAGCTCCATCTAAAAATGGTGATGATTTTAATGTTTTACAGACATGCATTAGTATTAAGTACCTGTTTACAATATGCAATGATTCCTTCCCAAATTTCCTTAGCTTTCTCTTCTTCCTTATGCCTCACAGTTTCCATCAGTTTACTCTCCTGTCTCAGCAAGGAAGAGAGTGGTACTGATGGTGGAGGAGAGGTAGGGGCTGGTCCTGGAGACTGGCAAAACAACAATATATCATACAATAAAATTATCATATTTTCATATCTTAATCAGATTTTACATATAAAATTTAAAATAATCATCGAATACTGATTTTTTCATTATAAAATGCAAATGCTTAATACAACAACAAAAGTCAAATCACACAAAAGCTATTGAAGTAAATATTGGGTCACACCGTGTGTTAATTTAGCAATATGTTTGAATTCATTTTTATTTTAGAGTGTAATGAGACTGGATAAAATATTTAATTGAAAATTACCACATGATTTGTCTGGGGCTGAGAGACACCATTTAGTTGGGCAGCTGTCTGTACTGAAGTCCCACAAACATGGCACGTCTTTGCACTCAGGTCATTGACATAGGTACAGACAGTGCATGCCCATTGCGGCCGAGAGAAGTGGTTAGAACTTGACAATGGTGACAGAGGTAGAGGAGGCAACTCAGACTCCACAGGTTCTTTGTGCTTTGACACTGACTGCTCACTGTCAGTCATTTTGGTTGTACTTGATTGTAAATGTGTGTTCGTTGCTGATGTTTTAGCATTTGCTGCTGTTGCAAGCAAAGCTGCAATCGCCTTATTCTGTGGTGTTGTCACTAATGCTGCTGTTTTGTATCTTGCCACTGATGTTGATGCAGGGGATGTGATTGGCACTGGTGAACTGTTCAGAGGAGATACATCGTAATCTAAAGGTATATCATCTGCATTAGGTAACAAGACTTCCTTCTTGGATTGACAGGCACCACACACTGGTGCAGTCACTGGGTTCTGTAATGTACATCTACGGCACTCCCACATTTCCCCATGTGATAATTTGTCTTCCTTCACATCTTGGGGTCTCGGGAAGTCACACATTTCACACTTGGTATTAAATGCTGTGTTATTAAAAGTGCACATTGTGCATGTCCATGTAGAAGCCTTCTCAGAATCAGTTCCTGGATCAGGCTGTGAGGGATCTAGTTGAAAATCCTCCTCCATCTCAACATCTTCCGATGTGAGATCAACAACAGGCTCTTGGTATTTTTCATGAGAAAACAAGTGATAAGAGCCTCTGGTTAGATCAATGGGGTTCTGTCTGGAACTACCTACAGCACTGGTCTTGGTAGTTGTAGGATTATTACACATATCACATTGTTTCTGCCACAGGGGATTGCATGAATATAAGCAGTGCTTACAAGTCTTCTCTTTCTCTTCTCTGACACGAAGGGACTCTTGTGATGTGTTTTTTTCTTTAGACTTTGGTATCTGCTTAGGAAGACTACATAAAGTTTGGGGTACAGCAGAGTCAGAACTACTTTTTTCCAGATGGCGGTGCTTGTTCTGAACTGCCAATGCCGAGCTGGAAGGAAAGGTCACTGGGGTACTTGATGTTCTACGGGAGTCACATGCAGTACACTGCTTTACAGTCACTGGATTATCTAATGTACATTTCTTACACTTCCAAGTTGCAAAAGCAAAGTCGCCTTCAGAATTTTGCATTGGGACAATATTGTCATTAGTGGTCACAGGTCTCGCAGTATTAGGAACTGGAGGCTTATAGTTTGTGCTAGGGGGATATAAGATTGAGCCAATGGAAGTACAAGTGGTATCACTCTGTATGTTTGTACTATTTACAAATGTTGGAGATATTTTTCGAGCTCCATTCCTTCCCTGTAGGTCCTCTTTGTCATGTACCTGTATAATTACAGGGGTGGCTGCACAGTCCATTTCAACATCATTTTCTTCCAATTTGCAAGTAGCATAATGTATCTTCTGAGTTGTATAATCAGGTAAAGTGGAGCTGTTTTTGTCACTTCTTTCATATTCTTTGCTACTGGTGACTGAAGCAGATTTTAGAGTGTTTTCTTTATCCTGAATTTTTTCCTCAGTTGTACCTGGCAAAGGTTTATCTGAAGAAGCTGTTGCCACCTTTTCATCCTTCTTATTTTCCTTTAATGAACCATCAGGATTATTTGAGGAAACACTCTGAGGGACAATCAAGTCTCTCTGGTAGCTACACTTCTGGCATACTTGTACTGTAAGTGTATTGATGAAGCGACAGTACTTGCAGCACCATTCCTTGGTGATTATTTGACTGTTTCTGACAATCAGGTGTCCTTCTGCAGCTCTCTCCATCTTTAGTCTGAAGTAAGTGAAAAGAAGAAGTAAACAGTAGTAAATATGTATAAGCCTGTAGTTCAGTGTCAGCATAAAAGATATAGAAAAAATCTGACAGTAGTTCAATATGTGGCCTTCTACATGAGTCATTGTCACATGATAACAACATTACCAGTATAAAGATAGATCTATATTTTGGTAGCAGTTTCAACGGGGGTTCTCTTTCTGAAAATGTGTGCTCTTTAAACATCCTTAGTTGACAAAACGTAAGAAAGGGGTAGAATCTACATCAAATTTCTATTCAGAGCGGGCATCCTGGGCATGAGAGGGCGGTCCTTTTCACAACCCAACACTCCTGTCCACGGACCTAAAAGAAAGCACTCGATTTAATAAGATTATCATGTAGTACAGTATTAGCCCACCAGTTGTCATACAGGCATCAAACCAAATTTACCCATCAGTAACGCTTTCCTGGCCCTGGTAATCCCCAACTGCTTTCTCTTTCAACCCATTGTCGACAAGGTGAGAGTTACAGTCCGTACAGTGCTCTGCTGATCGAACCTTAAGGCAGCGGTAGCAGACATCAGCGTCCTTACTATTGAGGTAATTACAGTCATTGCACCTCCACTGAAGTACAGAGGCAGTTGAACCCATAAATATGGTTAAAATTTGTAAAATCGTGGCCACTGCTATTCACTCCACCGATTGTAAACATAGCCTTTCCCGATATCAAAAAATCCCCTTCCTTAGATTAAAAAAACTTTTTTCATTGGTAGTTACCATGTAACTTGCCCATATTGACCAACCAGCAGGCGCGTTACGAAATTCTGGTGACGTCAGGGATACTTAATCGACTCTCCGCCATTAAACTTCCTGTTTAGTCCCGAAGTTAGTTTCCTGTTCATTTCTCAAAGAATGACAAATCAGAAGAAGGGACGAAGTCATCGATGCAGCAGTGAAGGCCGCAGCTAGTATGGATATCATTTATTCTGGCTGGTTAACTAAATCCCCTCCAGAAAAGAAGTTAAACGGACCCATAAAGTTTCTGAAGGCGGTAAGTGCCTTAAATTCGAGATCATTCATTTATTTGTTTACGCTTGTTTTTGTCATAATAAATATTTGAATTAGTGCCAGGGTTAAAATGGTCTTGTTTTAATATCACATATTTCACACTACAAGGTGATTATCTAGTGGCAGTCCTTTGTGTTATTGCATTTAACTGCATTAAAAGTGTTACGTATGAAGTATAGGCAACTTCTCCCCGCAGAGAACCGAGCGCAAGGATGGCAAATAAGTGCCACTTGTTGAGGTGGCGACCCACTGTCGACCACAGCTCTCCCTGTGAGGATATTAATGATGCCGTGACCAGATGGTCAGTTGAGATAGCGAGGCTTTCTCTCTACAAGCAGTTGTTGAGAATTTGTTGAGGATTTCCAGTGTAATACTACGATATATACATCAAGTGTTTTACCATATGAAATATGTGAAATCAAAACAGGCATTTTGCTTGTGGTGTGCCTAATGGTGCATTCTTATGGCAGTGAGGGGGTTGGGCTTGTATCAAATGCAGCTTAAATTGGCCATACTCGAAATGCACAGTCCATGTTCTGTAGTAAAACAGTGAAGGAATTTGAGTGTTTTCAACTGGTTATTCACCCTTTTATATGTCTTCAACTTTTTATTTGAGGATCAGGGTACATATGCATTAAATAATCTGTCTGTGGTATTGAAGAAGTTGTTGTTGGTTGTGCATTAAACTATTGTTGGAATTCCAACTTGCTCATCATCTTATTTCCTGACACCTGGGCTCGTTTTACTCTAGTTTGGTGTTCACAACTGATATGTAGCTATGCTGTGTATGACATGCCCCTTTGTTTTGTGTACCCTAGATGCCAGTGTCTTACCTCATGTCACATTTGATGCTATCAAGAATGTATTACCACATTCTTAATATTATGCACATCAGTGGCCCATTATGCAGTGAGCAAAATTAAGTGTGGAATTTAGATGAAAAAGTCTGTCAATATTTCAGGAAAGTAGTTTTTGTGAAATAGCAGTCGTAATATTGTGTGAATGTCTTTATGATAATAGTCATATTCATATGGTCATCTTGACCCCTGACTATTATCATAAAGACATTCACATAATATTACGACTGCTATTTCACAAAAACTACTTCAAGATTAATATGACTTTTTTCATACAGCATTGATGTAAACAAGATGCAAATGTTGATTTTCTGTACTTAGCCCAAGTTACCTTGGTGACATTGGTTGTCCTATAGCAGAAGACTAGTTTATAAGGTCAGATCTTGCTACTCAGCTCCACAGTGCATGTTTGTGGAGAATGTCTTGGACAGTTTCCATTATTGTGTTCCTGTGCCCAGAGGAGGTTGTCAAGATGAACATATGAATATGACAAAAGGCAGGGATTTTGCAAAATGCTTTAATTGGTATTCTTTAACATCAAATTGAAACATATGTTCTTTATTTTTTTCCTGATATCTTTTATATAAGTTTTGATGCTTCTGATTCTTGGACTGGAGTTTGACATTTTCATCAAGCCTAAACTACAGATTAAGCCAATAAAAGTAGTTTGACTTCCTTCATTGAAGAGCTTTTTATGGAGAGTCAGCTTTTTGTAGCTGAAAGATAACATGCTTTTAATGCATAACTGTTAGATTCAAGTATTGATTAGTGTAGTGCTGACCAGAAGCCAAAACCATTAACTCATCCATTATCTCACAACCAAACTACTTGGACTGATGAAGCATTTGCATCATGTCTGTCACGATGAATGAAAAATGAAATTTTAATTGTAAACTAATGTGTGTGCATCCATTGGAACCACGCGTTTGCTTTAGAAGAAGTGACTCTTCTTAAAACACTATATTTATCCTTTAAGTGGATAATTTTTGTTATGTCTTGAATGTTTAGGGCACTATTTCTACTTTACACATTTTAATAATTTGGCTGAACAAAATTACTGGATGTGTTTGTTAGAACTCCTTAAAGCTTTTCAGTAAGTTTGAAATTAAACTTACCTGATTGAGTTAATTGGAAAATATGCTGGCTTTGATTTGACATGCTGTAACTAGCATTAGTAGATTACAGTGTACTCAATATCTGATAGTAAGCACAATGCTAGACTGTATCTTTATAAAATTATAGTATGCAATATACACTATATCTCTGTGGTCATGTCATGAGTACAGAGGAATGAAAGAAATCCACTCCACATATGCTGACTCAAGTGGAATAAAATTTGAATGATAATTTTTACAGTAATCCATCATATTGCTGACTCAGCTGACTAATGTTTGAATGATAGTTATTTGATAATGAAGTGATTTGAAGGCAAAATGGACAAATGGGTCTAGAGTGAAAATAAAACTTAAAAGTTTTATGTATATTCTGCTGACTCAAACTACTTGTCATATATTTGAATTCTTATTTTCAGAGTGATGTGTAAAGGTAAAATTATACAGGTGAGAACTGACTCACTGCCATGCATACTGCAAATAGGTACAGATGAGAACTTAATGTGAAATGACTGTATACCTTCCTTTTTATGAAAACGGAAGTGTCACTGAACTAATCTGTCACAACTTAAAAGTAGGTCATGAACCATTCAACAATAGTAAACTACTGGTACGTTACTTCTTTTCCACACAGTAAAATGTTTTTGTTATATGTTGAAATCTGAGGAAGGTAGAGTTGTAGTAGCATCTGTACTCCATCTCCAATTTTTTTTTGTAGTAAATATAGGTAGAAAAGTGCATAAAATTCATACAGATAAAGGTTGTTACAGAGGGGGAGATACTGTTGTGTTCAGTTTTTATGTAAATGGAATAATTAAGTCTGAGTATAACAGTTACATGAACTTATTATTCTCTCATAGCACACATTATTTCATTATTATCAGTTTATTTGATTCCATTTTATGTGAATCCCTTCTATTTCATGTGAGTTTGAGAGGATGATATGCATTTTAAACCAGGAAGTATGCTCTTGGGATAAATTAATGAAATTATCTCAGATTTATTTATAGGAATTAGAAAAGATATACAACTTCCTGCCAACTGGAGCCATATTGAGCAAGTTTTTGTTTGGGAAGTCCTGTGAGTTTTCTTCTCATAGTTATTCTCTGTTTGTCTATTAACAGCAAGTCAGTCTACACATAAATTCTCCTGACAGCAAAAATATAAATTGTTTAAAATGTCTGTAGGTTGTAAGCTAACCACCTCGTCACAATGCTAAACCTCTGGCACAGGGACATGTTCTTGCTTAACAAGAATAGCAGCTGCAAAAAAGTATTTGCTGCTGCATTATATATATATATATAGAGAGAGAGAGAGAGAGAGAGAGAGAGAGAGCATAAACAATTTCACACTGTATCTTCAGCACTGAAGAAGATGACCAAAAAATTCTACAAAATGTCAAATGAACATTATCACAAAGAATTACTGATATTACAGGAGGACTAATGGAAACCTGCATTAAAAATACAAAGCAGGATTGATTTTAATGTCATTTACAAATGTAAAAAAGATCTGTATTTGTGGCTTAAGAAGTGTACACATGTTATGCACTTGAAGTGTCAAGAAGCCAGTTGTTTGGCAATGTGTTTTTGATATTTTCTGTGGTCTTTGGTTCCATTCATAATATTCCCATGCACTCAGCTCTAAGACCCCATAACCTGTTGTATATTTGTACTCAATTAACTTGTTGATGTTATGAAAAGTTGAAGTGAAAATCTTTCCATGTAGGATTGGGGCAAGGAGGTTGTGAGCATGTCCAGGTTTCTTTAATTTTGGTATTATTTTGTGTTTTAGCCCATGGGTGTTGTGTAAGGATTTGTGTATATGATTATTTTTAAGAAAACAATTACAGGAAAATAATTTTTGAAGAGTCTTTTTAAAATGTTGAACTGTCTTGAAAGCTAAGTGGAAGATTTATTATTCTCATAAAAAAGCATTACAGTAAATTATAAAAAGGATGCAATATAAAATAGGGCAAAATGTGTAATGGTGACAACTGGTGTTTACCAGTGCTGCCAATAAATATTTACATTTGTAATGCTATTCTCATTCTATTGCACAGAGTTGAAATGTAAACAACTGTTTTACAGCTTAGCATCTTGGCAATGTGAGAACGCACACATTTGTCATACAATTATGGTATTATCTTTAAATTTTTACTATAACTTATGACTCTAGGAACGGGGAAACACCTGCTTGTTTACATGTCTTGACAAAAAGGATAACAAAAAGGATAACAAATAGGCATAGGTATGTTGAAATTCAGTATTCACATTGCCTAGCATTCAATGGCAGTTGAAGAGAAAAATGCTTGGCCTAGAAAGCATTGTATCTGGGAGCCATTTTCATGTCATGTGTCATGGAACATACAAAAAGCTGCAGAAAAAGGGAGCAGTTTATGACCAAAACGTTTTACAATGATGTTGAGCTGACTTTGGAGCAAGGAAAGGAAAATAATTTCCAATCGCCCATTAGTTTTAAAATTTTCACTTTGATCAAATTGATTCAGCTGCAAAATTGACAAATACTAGTCTAGTAGTTCAAGAGATAGAGATAATTAGATATATGTGACATATGACATGGTTTTGATGAAGTTTTTGGGTATGTAATTAAGTTCATCAAGCCAAGCAGCTGGTGCCCATAGATAAGAGCAGATAGATGGCAGAGTAGCCCCATAAACTACCCAAGAGGTGGCTTGGTGAAGCCTCTGCCAGAAAGGACTTCCAGGTATTCAGGGACCCATCTTGTTGAAATTCCTCAGGTGGTCTTTCCTGGGGTTTTGCAAGTGGTTGATAAAGTGATGGACTGCTGTTTTCTGTTCCCTCAGTTCAGCTTGATTGTATGTGTCTTACTCTTATTATTGTAAAAGCAGTCCAAGCCAGGGTTTGTGTGAAATGCTCCTTGTTGAATTAACCTGAGGACCAGTAAAACTTTTAAAGCATATATTGATAGATAATTGGCCTTAATCAATAATGCAGTAATTTTCACTGTTACCTGTCAAACCTCGGTAGTCAGTCATTTTGACACAGTTTGGTACTGGCACAAGATTCTCTCGATATCTGGAAGTCAAGTCATGGAATGAATGAGGTATCTGGAAATCATGCACTTAAGTGTGGGTTTAGATCTTTTGCTGGAGTAGTGCTAGCAATTTTTACTGCTTAGCCAAATCAAAATTTTTTTCACAAAATGATTTAAATTTGACTAAAACAAGTCAAATCAACCCTATTTTGTTTAGCCAATCATTTCTTCTTGATTCAATGCAATCATTTCTGACATATTGCAGTTAGATTGTGGATGATCCATTTTCTTGAAAAAGAATTTAGCCAATTGTTTTACCTTGTGTTATGTTGTTTTGATAACCAAGTCCCACTCTGCACAAAAGTGCCATTATTTTTTGGGCTATATGCATTCCATTCCTGTGCTTGACTAGGTGTGTTTTATTAGGCTGTGGAAACTGAATATATGTATAAATGTGATTTTACTTTGATGGTATTCTCCGGTATCATGTCTATATTATAAAAGATCATATTTGAAAAAAATGATGTTTATTCGTTTTATGGGGAAATATGTTATAATTTGGGGGTAATTATGGTATTAATCTTGTTATATTTGTTGAGTGTTAGGTCTGACTGACTGTCTGTCAGTACATTTGTGTCAGTTTTAGGAACATGTAGATTTCTTTCAGTTTGCAAAAGAAGAATATAAAAATGTACACCATACCGCATTTTTTTGGACCACTGGTATTTTTTGCGTATTTTTGTGTATCTGTATGATAGATAAAACCACAAATGTCTATGAAACCACATACCTTATCATTGGCTTATGTAAGCGTACAACATGTTCGTTTGCACGTAACTATTGTAATTTGTTACAAGTGCTTTTTTTCCTGGTCTTAGGGTTGAAATCTAAGAATTCCAAGTGTTGCGTTACATCACATTACATTGTGCTAGTAGTTTTAATTTTTTGTATGGAATCTCATTCGCCTCCATTGTTATATTTGTGCATTAAAGACGATGGTGATGGTAGAAAGTATGTATATATATATATTTATAAATGCAACTTATCACTGCTACAGTGATGTATTTGTTAACAGTCAAGGTTTCTTGTGAATATTACACAAAGTGAAAGCTTATTTTTTTCTTTTTGAAAGAAGTATTTGGTTTTATATGATATTTCTTATTTAAACTGAAGAGATGTCATTTCTAAGAGATAATAAATATCATCTCCAGTGATTTGGAGATTCCAGCAACTAGAACTGAATGTGTCATGTAGCAGAGGTCCTGCTCTCCTCACCTGACCACTCTCACCTGCTGCAATCTTACAGTCCTTGGCAATACTGGGGGTCCAGGTCCAGGGGCGAAAGATAACTTTTTCTAGTACAAAAGAATTTATTTTCCAAGTTGATATTTTTCTATTTTGATAAGTTATTGACTAGGTGAAGCACTTCTCTACTCTAAATTTATTACTTGGATGGCTACTCAGTGCAATTACTGTGTTGACTTTTTGTGAAAAAAATGGTGATATTTTGTGGCAGAACTTTGATATTTACTAGAACAAATACAGTACTGGGGATTTTTGGTTTAAGACTGCTGCCCTGGTTGTGAGAAACCTGGTGAAAGTTATTGCTTATTTATTTTAAAATTTGCAAAAGAACCTCTCTGCACATGTCATTACATACATGTACATTTAATGAAGACATACTTTCCTTCTGTGCAAGACATGAAATTCGATCAGTTTAAAAGAAAAAGTGAAGCTGGTGTTGTGGAAGGGACATAAACTCAAGAAAATGATTACTGCATGTGAAAATGTTGGTCCTAGAAGTACAAAGGGAATCAGATGGTGATGTGTTCTGTGTGAGAGATTCTAGGTCCTGGAGCTTGGTCAAGCTTAACATTATTTTATTTTCTTGAAGAGACAGTTTTATGATTTTTTAATTCAGGCTGTTAGCAGTTAGCTGGTTATAACCTTTCATTTCTCCCCAGAGCTGTTTTCTTCATTATTTTATGCCAGGCATGTAGAGTGCTGATTTAAAGGGTGAAATACTGAAAATAGAAAATGTCAGCATTAACTGACTCACCACTTGATACTTGCTGGTTAACTCCAGCTGTCTGCTTATGCAGTGCTGCTCTGGACCCCAGTAGCTACATTTTCTGTTTCTGTATACAAATTCAGAAAACTACAAAGTTGTCATTGAGGTTGGGTGATGCAATTGTCTTGAAGTAGGATTGTCAGTTATCACAATGGCTAGAAATGTGCGTGAAGGATGCTTTTGAATTTATGGCATGGCTGTCTAGAAGCTGTCTGAAGCAGTTATTGGCCTCACAGTGAAGAAGCTTCATGCATTAACTTTATTGGGAACTTGCTATATGGGTGTTGCAATTAGCATTGGCAGGTAAGCTTTTATTTTTGGCTTTCTGAAACTACAGTAGAATTTTTTTTAAATGTAAATACATGTAAGGACAAGTCTTGTGCTGCTTTTCAAGCTAGAGATATAAATTGTAGAAATAATCCATAAATTCTCAGTAATATTACGTTTAAATTGTTAAAATGCAGCTCTGCACAAATGCTGTATTTTGCTTCTTTCCACTGTGATTTTCTCCAGTGTTTGCTCTGCCATTGCCAGTGATGTGCTGTTAAGTGGCCTCTTAGTAGAATTGTGTGATAGTTGACATGATGATCTATCAGACTGATCACGGCTCTTAAGTTCCCCAATCAATAACCCATGAACAATTATAAACCCATAGTGATACCATATGTCTTAGTGATACCATATGTCTTATTTGTGCAAAATTCACCACCTATTCCATAAGAAAAGCAAAACCTGCTTTGTATCTATCACAAAATTATGGAATTGATATTCTGTCTGTCATACTGACACAAAGCATTCAACCTCAGAAACTAGAATTTAATAGCTAGGTGACAACAAGGCTTTTCCCAGTGAACCGTCCATCATTTAGATGGCCGCTGGCATCAACGGATGGCTTACATTTTTAAAGATGGCTGGACAGCTTACTGGCTGGATGGCTTGGCTTGTCATAACGGCTGTAGACAACTTAGGCCCCATTCAGAATGAAAGATCCTAGTACTAAGAGAGCATTCACATTGAGAAGAGCCGAGGTCTAGCAAGGCCAAGACCTAAATATGGCGGACCTACATGAAAGGAAGACCAAGTAATCCTTTAATGGTCTCACAATGACATTACGCGGTCTTCCTTTCATGTAGGTCCGCTATATTTAGGTCTCCGCCTTGCTAGACCTCTTCTCTTCTTGATGTGAATGCTCTCTAACTGGTCCAAAGCTCAATTATGGCAGACCCTACATGAAAGGAAGACTGTTTGATCCTGTAATGGTCTCTATGCCTCTGATCGAATAGAGCCGATATTTAATGACCGTGCCCCTGCAGGGACGACGCGTGGGGAGGCATGTGAGGGGCGGAGATTAAGTGATTAAATTATCTTCCTTTCATGTAGGGCCCACCATATTTGAGCCTTGGACCTGTTAGTACTCAGATCTTTCATTCTGAATTGGGCCTTACAAAATTCTTATTAAGTGATTAGATGTACCTTCATGATGTGTCCCAGTTGAATAATACTACTTTGTAGTACATGCTGTATTTCAATGAAGACCTAAGTACCACCTTATTATAAAACATCATTAAATGTTTCAAAGACATAATGCATACGGAGTGCAGCAGTGACAAGAGTGGCCTACATCCAGAACAAAACGAAGGTCCTAAACAAAATCTAAGCAAATTTACCACCAAATTATGGGTGTTGGTGTGAAATTGCCACCACTGACAACCTCAAAGGGAATGTCTGGCAAAGAACGCATACCTGTTTATTAATTGAAGTTAGAGAGTAGTGGTCAGAGAGTAGTCCGTTAATCTTATTGCATTCAGCTTAGTCCCTGTGGATTAAGTGGCATTAGCTAGGTTGGTAATAGCCATTGTGGATGCTCCCTTGGACTTAATTAGTTCACTTTCAGCTCCCACATCCCAAATCGCACCACTAAATAGCTTTTCTTTGTCAACTTGATTAGAAAGGTGTTCATTTCTCCTGCCGATTGGCAAGTTTGAGTATTGGAAGACTGTATACTACAGTAAGCTGATAATATGGCTATGTGCAGTGGTAGGCTTCTGAAAGATGTTAGTTTAATGTAACAGAAATAATGAAAATGTTCTTAGAAATACTCATTCTGTAAAAGTGTTAGAATGTCATAACATTGATAGAGTATGTAAACATGTTTTCTTGATAAAGTATGATAAATATCAGTTGGGGATTTTAGCCAGTTTATTTTATTCTAAAAGAAAAACACTGACAAGTTGTAATGCTTGTAAACTAAAGGAGAATTTGATGTTTATCTATCAGAGTCGAGTCTCAGTAGTTGCTTATCTTTTAGTGTAAATGGGCCTGGACAGTAGTATGTCCTACAATCCTGCACATGTCATCTATCTTCAATTTGAATACAGTTTTTCCCATGTGACTGTTGAGGAAATTGGATTAAAACTTGGAGCCAACTGTTTTCTTTTTGATCAAGGCTGACAGCTTGTTTACAAGGAATGTGTATAGGTACAGTGGAGATGCAGTGTTCACAATGATGTTGGATTCCTTTCCAGGAGCATGACTGATTTTTACTTAGGATGGTTTTGTGCACTGTATCAGGACAGGTAGGGTAAGCTATATTATTATTATTAGATAAGTTCTATTCACCTCAGCATGGGAGTTTACTAATATAATACAGGTATGGAAAAGCACAAACTATTAGATTAAAAGGGATGTCACTTTGGTTTAAACTTGTACACAAAGAAGATGCAATACAGTGATGTTGATGTTTATATGGAGATTTTTTTGCTGGAAGGTTTGTAGATTTTTTCTAGATGAATGGCAGTTTGATTTTCTAAAACTCATGAATATGAGATTGCAAAGACAAGACAGTGATGGGGAACCACTGCCGTGTATAAGTGGAAGTAGTTGGAAGTTTCAAAATCTACTGGAAAGGCAAAAAAAAATGCAAACTGCATATAGTGTACTAATGCTGCTTAGTGTTTGCAGATACTTGGGACAACATATGCTGTTAGGGAAGGGGCAAGTGCTTGCCTTTCTTTAATATGAGCACATTTTTTAAATGCCAAGCAAGCCTTCAACATATGACTATGGTGTATCTTGCAAGGAAGTATTTTATTATGGTTGGCAAGTAAATTAAAGCACTGACTGTGAGTCTTACCTCTGTCACATTAAACCTAAGTATTTTGGGTAGGTTTGTTGTTGATTTATTAATTTGACATTTTGACTATGGTGTACTCACTGTCTCAAGGTCGTTTTCAAGTCTAAAAAGTGAAGAATTGAGTTGTCTCCAGATG
Organism: Lingula anatina; assembly: GCF_051362555.1. NCBI lineage: Eukaryota > Metazoa > Brachiopoda > Lingulata > Lingulida > Lingulidae > Lingula > Lingula anatina. The sequence continues at coordinate 22,744,015 of NC_141769.1, read as the reverse complement.
TTTTCCTGTAAATCATACTGAACGGCCCTATTGGATGACAACATATCCTAATGCTGCCCGTGGCATGCAAATTTTTGGAAGTTGTCTAAGACCCCATTTCTATACATGTGCCATCAGTCTAACTCTGCAGGGACTCTTGCATAGTGCAATCATCTAGACCGAATGTTAGCCTCCTTTTGTTTCCACATAATCATATAATCACCAGCTTTTCTGTATTGTACTTGATGCCAGGAGGAGGCATCTTAAGCTGATTGCACTCAGCGAGAATCCCCCGTAGCATTTGGTCAATTCGTGTAGACTAGTGTATCTATGAGAATGGGGCCCAAGGTTGCAATAAAACAATTTAGAGCATATTACTTGGTTTAAACCTAAACTCATTACATTACAGTCACTTAGGCTTCGTTCACATGCAATGTCTATTTTCTAAAAATCTATTTTCTATTCGCGCTATCTTATGATCACGGTCTGTGCCCTGAATATCCCGCCGCGTAATTACTGGCAGCGCGAGCCAGTTACTTATAGTAACTTATAGTAACTGGCACGCGCTGCCAGTAATTACGCCGCGGTATATTCAGGGCACAGACCGTGATCATAAGACATACCGCTAATAGAAAATAGAATTTAGAAAATAAACATAGCATGTGAATGAAGCCTTAGTATCTAAATGTTGTGATTAAACTGGAGAAGGAAATGTTCACATATGGTTGATGACAACAGGATATAGAGTACCAGTTGCCAGCTCCAGAAATCTCCAGTGAATTCCAGTGGTCTGGTCACAGTGTGGAGGCGTCATGGATATTGCATGCATCATTAGTTATGTGTTAGTTTAGGAAAGAGACTGTGGTTGGTAGCCTTCATGCTTGAGTTCCGTGTTGTCATTATTTCTGTACTCAATCTCATGTTGTCATGGGAGTGTTTGTCAAGTGAGGTTTGTCTCCTGTTAAAGTGGATCTAAATAAATGAAAATGCCAACATTAATATAAAAAAAAAAAACAGCAATAGCCTCCATAGTAACTTTTTGATGGCAAGAGAAAAGTGGTTTAAAAACAGAAGTTGGTTTGGAACTTTAAAAAGTGAAACTAAAGAAACAAAAAGTACTTCGGGAATTTTTACTCACACTTCCTGGATTTGTAGCCTTATATTTATTCCATTCAGTTTCACTTTCAATTTTTCTGCTCATGAATTTGTTTTCATTTTCCAGTTGTAAAGTTTCTCAAATGTTTTGTTGTAGCTGTTTTTAATAGATAGATATATATATACAATCATTCTCTGAATATGAAAATAAAGTTTTAAACATTGGAATATGCCATTCCTGTATAATAAAATATCCACATGAAAGTTCTTCCTGTGTCTGCACATTGTTAACCATAGTGAAATGATGTGCATGTATATATGTGTACGCACACACGGTGCTTGCACATGCACACACACACACACACGTAAAGTTAAAGCATTCTACTGTCATAGTTGTCAATATTGGCAGCTAAACAATTCTATTTATTTGTTTAAAATGTACAATTATCCACAAGGAGGTTTTCCCAATATTGTGAAATATATTGTATGCTTAGTTAATCTCCTAAACTTGGCATAAATTAAGAGCTGATGCTAAGATAACATGTAAAGCATGCCTGCAGGCTGCACATAATACATTATCTAGTCCATTCACTAGATGTGATATTAATGTCTTTATCACAATTTCATACAAACAACCAAAAAAAGACAGTACATATCATAACTTTTCTTTGATATGCTGACATGGTGCCCTCTGTTTTAAGTACAAATAAAGACAGCGTCAACAGATTTTTGAGACTTGTTGAGGTCAGCATCATAAAGTAAGAGAACTTTATTCTATTCGCATGCTCCTTTGAAATATTAGAACTGTGCGCCACTGGATTCAGGGCTTGACCTGTGTGTTGATACTGGCATGGGCACAGGCTGATCTGTTGTGATGATGTAATCTTGCTCTTTGAACTGTAGGATGTTTGAGATGTGGATGTTGGATACTTTTAACCTGAAGTGTCAGTGTCAGCTCAGGAAACTTTGTGCTGGTGTCTGTTAGTGTCCTTAGGTAAGGAGATGAAAGGGAAGCCTGGGGGAACTGGTTTTTCAGGGCATTACTTGTTTGTGGAAGGATGCCTTCTACTTCGAATTTAGAGATCAACTTATATTGGAACTCTATGTGAAATTTCATTTACTCTTTTGATATAAGCTAGAGAGCAGGAAAGAGTATATGCAACATTGTATAGATAAGTGTATGTATTCTGAGTGGTGTAATGAACATATAAAGCATGGCAGTGCACCAAGAAGACTAATGTCTGTCTGAGTAGCTAATAGTGGTACTTCTGTCCTTTCTATATTGATACATAAATGACATGCACAGATTATACAAAACTTGTGTCTGTCTTAATGCACTGCTAAGATAGCCAGTGTTCATGGGGGGGGGGGGGGGGGGGGGGGGGCTGCACCTCTTGTTCTGTTTTATGGGACATCTGGAGTACATTGATAAGAAATCCAAATTGGAAGAATATGTAGACAGATGCTGGATATTGTTTCTTAAGGTTGTGAAGTTTCCATGAATTTATCACAATGTTTTGACTGATAACTTCACAATTTTAAAAATATGTAACATAGGTGATAAAAAAGAAACATATCAGGCATGATCATGTAAAGATAAACAGGGTCGTATCAGTTCATACTGTTCCAGGCCATGAAATCAAATGCCAGACACTTGCCAGGAGTATGTTATCAACTACAATTATTTCATCTGATTGTTGAATGTTTAATCTTAATCCCAATTCAACACTAGTCTGCATTATATTCAACTTTTGTTCCCTTATAATTTGTTCCCGTATAATTTTGTCACATGTATGTATTTGATATACAAACTCGATGCCTGCTGAAGAATCAGGTAAGATGGAAAGTTCAGATACTGTTTATTAATACTGACAAGCAACTGACTGAAGTATGAACAAACTGCTTTCCATATATGATATAGTCTTTGACCTTAACAAAATAGTAATACAAAGGAAATAATACAAAAATGAGCATTCTTGCAGTTGTTTTAAAGATATATATGAGTACTAGTTTATCTAAAATTATAAATCGATAAACATTATCAAAAATTATACGAATCAGTTGATGCACATAATATCTCCTGATCTTCTCATCAGACATATAAATCATATATGACAGCAGCATCAGACAGGGATAGTACCCAAGCAGGTAGAATTTTGTGTGATCTTATCTAACATCTATATACCAGCCATTACTTACCTCAGAAGGTGGTTTGGCAAATAAGCCGCAGGGTTTTTTTTACATTGGGTACGTCTTTTTTGCAGTAGATGGGCTAGAAGCCACGTACACATAGATGAAGATAACCATTGTTTACTGAATGCAAAAGCTATGTATAATAAGTTTTTTATATGTCAGATACAAGACCATTAATTTTCACCTAGTCCAATTCTAATAAGATTTGAATGTTTTTTTTTTTTAGAAAATCTAGTCCAATTCTAATGAGATTTGAATAGTTTTAGAAAATTGAAATCAAAGATTTTCATTGTTTTTTTAATCACTGAATAGGAGGCATTTTGACCATTTGTTTCTATTGTTTTTGTCATGTAGACATTTTCTCCAGTAGTTTGAAATGTTTCAACACAGTAGGAGTGTACATGCATTATTGTTCATTCATTGATAACTTAATAAGTATTTTAAGCGCTTTATTCAGGAGGAGAATAATTTACCAGCAGTCTATTTATAAATAAGTTGCAGGCAGAAAACAGATGTGTTTGAATTGCATGAATTGCAACAAGACAATATAAGTCACTTAATAGAAATTGGTACTATACAGCACCTCAAAATAATCATTTGTTTTTGGCTATTTTTTGCATATAAATGTATGACTTGATCATAGAACTATAAATCCTTATACTGTAGTACTGTGACCATCAGAACAGAACCCTGAAAACTGCCATTATATGAGTGCTCTGACATATCTTGCCACCTGATCTGGAAAACTAAGGACCTAATGTCGCCACCTGTTGTTGGCAATGTTTTGTAACACATGCTGCCCCCTGTTGAAAGAATGTGTCATGACCTTTGTGCTGACACCTGTTGTTGAAAATATTACGGTATTCATTACCTTTTGATTATAAACAAATAATTGTCAGATACATTTTAATGCATAGCAAGAATCCCTGCATAGATAGATAGATCCTGCTAGTACAAGAACTTTATTCTGAAAGCTCCCAAAGTCTCCTTTGTATGAAGGTATTTACTAGTGATAAATCTTGCCATAAAACAATAGATTCTGCTCAGAATATGAGATACTATGGTACTGTACTTTGCCACACAATAGTATTTTGTATTGACAGAAATGCATTCTCTATAAATGAAAATGTAAGCTTCAATATTAAATCTGATGAGGTGAAATAGGCTGCTAAGATTACAAAATAATTACTTCCTGGTATAAACTTAATTCAATTATTTTTTCTTCAACATTCACATTGGGGGAAAAAAAGAAAGCACCCAGTGATTCCTTTTTATTAAATGGCTGGCAACATGTGTTATAATATTAGAAGTTAACAAAGAAATAATTGAGTGTACCCCACAGTGCCCTAACAATTCCTTGGCTTAATGTCTTGTCATTTAGAATTATGTGATTGACAAGTGTCAAAGGAGCCATTCAGCATGAGTTTGGTCAACCTAGCTAGTGCACTAACACTACTTTCTACTGGTGTAATCACTGGCTTTTCTGTATTCTACCCAATGGAAGGAGATGTGTGTTAGCCTGCTAATCTGATTGCATTCAGCGAGAGTCCCCGTGGTCTTGGTGCGCACTAACTAGTGTGCATTAATTCTGAATGCAGTCTAAGTCGCACTAGGTTGCGTCTGAAGATGCGCCATAGACTGTTGTGGTGGGTGATTGTCTTTGATAAGCTTGATATAGATATTGTGAGTATTCTGTTAACTTTAAGTACTGTGTAGCTTTATTGTATGTTCCTGCTAACGATATGTTTTTTTACTGTACGGGAAAAGTCTAGTACTGGTAGCTGGTATGAGCTGAAAACATGGCTTACACATATATTATGCACATATTGTTTGGAGCTTAATATTGTTACTAGTAAACTTTTATCAGGATTGTTGCTGTGTTGTGACCAGTTCCTCTTGATAATGGCTTATTTTCAAAATTGCTGGGTTGTGAGTTTTCAGTACAGTTGCAACATCTCTTCCTTAGTACAAGTCGTCTCAGAATTGATCAACTTTACCACAGAGAACCAACCCAAGCCAGTTCACAGGCTTTATGGAATCACCAGACTGTTGGACATGCCTGACAATTTTGATCTCTGTTCCATGAAAAATTCCATATCCCTAGTCCTTATGTCTGATAAGTTTTCAAAGTGACTCAGAATGTGTAACTCTAAGGGGTACATTTTCATTTCTTATCTGGGAGGGTTAATTTACATCACAGGTGATTTTTTTTATAGAAGATTTTTTATGGACAGACATTAGATATTATTAGCTACACATGCTTCATTCTTTTATTGAATTTAGCTCTGTTGCCTCTCATCAGTCTTATTTTCTGTTTAGCATGTGCATCATAGATCTCAGTAGAAAGTGATGATATAACAATATGGCTGGAGTCTAAGTAGCAATTTAAAAAAAGAAAAATTTACCTAAAAAAAACACAAATCACGTGACAGTAATGTGAATAATCCACAAGACATGGTAAATTGTCTACTTGTGTCCATACATTCCAAATGTAAAAATCTGGTCAGTCTTGATGGCAATTTTGAGTTAACTCTGATAGAAACTAGTCCAGATCTGCGTTTCTTTGGACTGTGTTCACATTAGAAAAGTTAACCAGATGGGACCATGATCAGGCCTTAACAGTGGTCAAAATTGCCAGTGTGAATGGCCTAAATGTTAAGCAGCAGCACTGTGTTGACATTGAACAGTAACCTTGAAAATAATGTGGCACTGTTTAGCCCTTCTGTTTTTGTGTTTGGTTAATGACTAGATGTTCTTGAGACAAATAAATTGTATCTGTGTATAAACACAGCTAGGAAACAGGGTTGTCTGGAGTTGTTTTATCCTGTGGGAACACACTCCAGAAATAGTTCTTCAGACCCCTTTATCTTTTGTATTTTAGGCTTAAAATATCTATGGTGGCTTTTTATCTGGTGTGTTCACACTTAGGAATAAGAAGGTTTCAGAGCCCTTCTTACCTGTGAGCGTGTGAACCCAACCTGAGAGTTGCTTTGATGATATCAGGTGTATTATATGTGCAAGGTGATTAATAGGCCCATACCTGCATGTCACACCTGACCTACATACATGGAGTTGACAAGACCATAAAACTCCTCTGGCCTGGGTGAATTACCCAGTGAGTGTTCGAATAACTTGCATTAAGGGAAGGAGTGTGCTTTGATGTCTTAACCTAGTGTTATGATGTGGTTGGAGATGGCAGAGGTGGACAATGAAGGTGCCGTGTAATGCTATGTAAGCTGAAGCAGTGAGGATAATTTCTGGATACGGGGCCCACTGGATACTGGCAGAAGGACGCTAATCTGTGATAGTCTACTGTAATAAGGTAAAGTGGGCTCCACTAGTATAAAGTACAGTAATGTGGGATTCAATGCAGATTGCTTGATAATTTTGAATAATGGTTAAATTGGAATGATGATGGTTTAACAAAATGATTGCATGTGCAGTGTAGGCAGTGATAAAGCATTTGTGTGGGATGGTATAGACACTTACAAAAGGAAAGGGAGACCCAAGGGAAACTGAACTTGTTATCACACATCCACTTGCAAATATCAGCAGTGTTTGAAGACACAGTGAAGTGTCACGGACCTACGTCATTCAGTGGGACGTACAGCAGTGATTGAGTAGAGCACTTATTTAAATGACATTGCCGCTGTACACTGATGAAATATGTCATCTGATCTGATGGTATGCTTATCTAGATAGAGGAACTTATTTTTGTATAGCCTTCGTCATCAAACCATTGTGAGGGTACTGGTAAAGTCATGTCTGTCAACTAGGTCCCACGGATCTGTGTTGCTGTATTTACATGCAACCTAGTTAACAGTTCTGGGAACTTGATCAGGATATATCTGCTGAGAATTTCAACCACTGAAGTGGGACAGTTACCAAGATGCGATGTTATGAAAAGGTTTTATAACTAACAGGTGATTTCTATATATATATGCATGTAATGAAGAAGAAGAGCCAGGCTACTGAAGTGGAACTGATATATAGGTAATGAGTAGAACAGAGTATACTATACAGTGCAAATGCATGCATCGGCACACACACAGTTTTGTTGATATATAGCTTATTATGGAGAAAAAATCTCATTTTGTGGCTTTGGAAGGAAGCAGCAGGTGTCCTAATAAACTCCACCAATTTAAGTTAATTACTAAGTTAATTACTAAACGAAAGCACCAGATGTAATATGCTTTTGATATATTTTAGCTCAGGTCCAGTGCATTGAAGAGATTTCTGTAGAATTTGGTTTGTAAGGAATGTTACATGATTATATTGGTATTAATGCAATATCTTTGAGAACTAGCATTCGTCACCTGATGTTATGTAAACTTTGTCTACTCAGTTGTTATCATGTTTGGTAGAGAGATGGTTGAACAGATAATACAAATTTTTTATGTTGACCGAGTGTGGCATGTCGACTTTAAATATATTTCTTTTTTCCCCATTTCTACGCGTGTATAGTTATGAAAGTGTCTGTTTGGTAAGTTTTAGACTTAAAAATAAAGCCTTCCCAGTATTGGAATTTTCACTTTTATTATGCCTTTTAAACTTTAGGGAACTTTGCCTTTGACAACAGAACATGAAAGGTCTGGTTTTGAAACATGTTCACCCTGAATAGAGTAGCTGCTATCTCCCAGGTCATGTTCTATTTGGCAAACAGGTATATAAAAGACAGTGATAATAAGGTCTTGGATTTCCTTCAGAGCTAGACAGTGACATGCTTATAGTAGGTCTGAGAAAGTTGGTGTGAGGTCATGTTGAACTTAATGGATCTGATGTAGAAAATAATTCACATAGTAAAACATTTTATATTGGGGCATATTGGAATTCGTGAAGGGAATGCAGTGCTTGCTCATACAAGTACATATCAAACGTGCATGCGTGCACACACACACACACACACACACACACACATTTAAGGTAATGCAATGCATATATACTAGTAATATATAGAATAGAATTCTGCAGATGTGAAATCTGTCATATAACTCTTGGCACTAGGCATGGAAGTCTGTGTTTAGTCAATTAAAAAAATAATTAAACTTCAGGAAGCATCCATTTGATTGCCCCTCCCCCTTCCATCATTTTCTTTCTTCCTGACACTTGTTTTGCCAACTGTTCAGCTTTGGCATCAATACAAGGAAATCTCTGGTGGAAGGTTACAACCAAAATACCTACTTCCTGGATTTGAAGCCAAACTTTTTTGTTAGACTTAGTTAGTTTAGATTTGAAATTAATTTTTTAAAAGTTTATTTGAACACGGCCTACTATATTTTAACTGTGACAAAGGCAGTGTAATGTATAAAATCATACTGGACCTGTTGATAGAGCAACTAAAGTGTTTGGAGGGCATGTTAAAACTTTTTGAAGGCCATTTATAGAGGACAATTTGATGCATATTTAAATGCATGCTGGTTGTGATTTTTAGAAAGAGAAACTAGCTGAAGTGTATCTGGTTGATGACTTAGTTGAACATGATCTGATATGATAACATCATGTGAAACACCATGTTGTGTCAGCTCATGGAACCAGGCAAAATAACAATGAATGATAGAAAGAGATACGGGAGAGTGATACCCTGTTCACGCAACAGGCATTTATTCGGATAAATATTAATTAGGTCAGGATTCTGATATAAATGTGGATGTGTGAATGCATGAAAATTTCTGTTAACTGTTTTCTCAAAATACTGCAAGTTGGTTGGATTTCTGACAGTAATTGGAATAACTCACCACAACTATCAGTAGGTCAAGGTCTTACTGTGCATTTGCACACAAATGAGCAGGGAAACAAACTACTTTTGCAATCTTTTGCTCTTTAAGTATGAGTGCCGAGATTGCTTAAATGTCTTTTGAGTTGTATTTCATGTTTCAAATAAAAACAGATGGCCAAAAAGCAGTACAAGTAGGGCAGTAAATGGAACCATATTTTTGTGTGCACTGTTGTCCCATGCAGTGCAGATGGGACTGTTCAATCAGGAAGTGGAACCTGGATTTTCAGCGTGGGATTCAGTTTTGCTTTGCTGTGTGTGCACAGGGAAATGAATCAAATTTTTCATCTGAAATTTCAAATTTGAAAAATCCTCTGATAAAGATGATAGTGTGAATGAGGTATGAGAGGGTATAGTGCTTTGCAACACAAGTGACTTCGTAAATTTGCAAGTGAACCAACTGGACCCAGTCATACTGTTTCTTCCAGTGAACTCTGTAAATTAATCCCACAGATGAAGCTACCTGTCTACAGCATTGTCCCCCTCTCCATTGAGCCTTTCATGACACTACATACCTGCTGAGCCCTGGAGACAGACATGGCTGAAAGAAAGGACTCATTTTCAAGTATAATTAGCTCCTTTAGGCCGCGTTAAATGCTATTAGGATACAAAAATGACAGATTTGTTGCAGTCTCAGCACAAGATTTTTCTCCTGAGATTCTAGTTGAAAATTGAAGCAGTTAAAATTTTGATTTCAGCAATTGTAGGAATTTCAATTGCACTTAAATATCTTTTATTTTGACCTTGAAGGGAATAATTTCCAATAACAGCTGTGTTTTATTTAGTTTACTTATTTATTTTTTAATGTATCCAGAGTTCTGTTGAGAGACATTATGTGGAAACCTGAAGACATGCCATAATGCAGCACATATTTCTACTGCTGTTTTTTTTACTTCTTTATTTAATCACATTATGCAATGTGTGTGTCAGAATTTATGCTGAGGGTGAGGTGAAAGTAGGAAAGGGAAAACTTTTCACCACTGCAGTATTTTTATAGAAATATCCTAAAGCTATGTCATTGCACCTGGTTGTTAGCTACATAACAAAGTATCTTAATGATGTATTCTACAGGTTTTTAAGTACCAGGTAGTCATATTGGTTTGACACATGTATAAGCAGTACCAGGTACAATGTGAAGAAAGTAGAAGATGAGTGTTACAATTTGCCACAGTCCGAGGCACATACTTATGGTGGTTGAAGTTTTGTGTTTTTATAAGTTGGGCTTGAATGATTCCCTATATTGTGTTAGTTTCTTGGTTGAATTTTTAGTTTTAACTGAGAATGTGTTGATTTCTTATTTTGTCCTAGCACCTGTGAAATATAATACTGCTGATCTGCAAACCCCTTTTGTTTGTTTGTTTGTTTCTTCTTTTAATTTATGATTGGTGTGCTTTTGCAAACTTTTAAGAGAAGTTCCATGAGAGCCCCCCCCCCCCCCCCCCCCCCACACACACACACACACACACACATGCACACATTACAGGAGATGTGTAACTGAATAGGTGTCAACAGAGATAAGAGCCCCCCTTGTGTTTGTGTCTGACTTTATTACTGTGTCAGACTTAGTGGGATTTTATGAGATATCTGCCAAAGGACACCCACATGCATTGGAACATCGCACACACTCAATTTTTAAAAGCTTTAAAATTCGTTAAACACTGAAGTGAAGCTTAAGTACAGGTAACTTAAACTTTATTCCACTTATGTGAAATATTGATAAACTTTATTCCACTTATGTGAAATATTGATCACAAAAAAGTTGGTAACACCATAAATAGTCTTAATTATAGCATGTATGTAAGTGCTATTCTTCCGTGATCTAGGAAAAGTTGTAATAGGATAAAATGTAGAAAAGGTTACACATATGTTCTAGGTTTGGCAGAGATGTGGCTTCCTGGTCACTGTTAATGATTGAGACAGGTACAGCAATGGCTTTTTTAAAACAAGGTTAAAATTTCAATAACTGATGGCAAGTACACTTTTTTGTTTGCTGTCAACTCATTATAACTAGCACTGAAAGAATCCACAACAGCTGGATCTCATTTTAGTAAGGCTCTCACATGGAAATTTAGCTTTCTTTCTGTCCTGATGTAGAGGCTGTCCAATCATATGAGAGTCCAAATACCAGTTGTATGGGGGAAGTGAATCAATTCAGTACAAAATTTGAGTAACCACTTAAATGATTTTCTTCTTGGCAAGGATCTATTCACAATGTTTAAATTTTTCCAGATTGCCAGTATTTTGTCAGAAGATACATTAACAGTTTGGCAATTACAAATATGAAAGTGGCGAAACAATAAAATCATGGTTGCTACTTACAGATCAGATTACAAGGATGTAGAATCAAGTTTGTTCTAAGAAAGATGTCTGTAAGCATTTTCTTTCTTTTTTTTAATTCCTTTATCCTTGAATTCGTTTTATTTCCATGAGAAGGTTATGTCAGATGGTTATTTTAATGCTTTAAATCTTCTATTGTATAAATGTTAATATATTTTCAAAGTTAAACTATTTGTTTGACTGATGTAGATAAATATTTTCTTATGTATTTATAAAAATAATAATTATTATAATTATTATTATTATTATTAGCCTATTACACAACTTCATAACTTGTATGATGCAATATGTATTCTAAATCCAAATTCAAATTTATCTCATTTATTGGAAGGAATAATTTGATGGAATTCAAACCATTTTTATCTTATCGGATTTACTGTTGGTTTGTAAAAGCATCAAATAATAGCAATTTAAGAAAATGTAAATCTTAGATTGTAAATGAAGTCTTCACGGGAAAAACTGCATAAGACAAAAGTAAGTAAAATATTTTGGTGTTTTCTCATGCATTCTATATGTATAGGAAAATATCAGAGACTTGGTATAATTTGGCACTCCTGTATTCAAGAAACTGAATCTGCTTCTCCCGATACTCATTAGTTAATTAATTAAACTAAAACTAAACTTGCATAATTCCCATTAGGGCATTTAGAGTAACTACCATTAGAAATGCAATTATACCAAGTCCTTATGCCTAGATTAATTGACTTGGCATTTTAAAGCAGTGGATTAATTCCTTGAATTTTGTATGACAATGTACTCTATCAAATTAATTTTTTGGAACCGGGAACTTGATCAGTGTGATTTTATCTTCATTCAGGTTTAATAATTCTAAACTGCCTTAGTTTGTTTTCATAAAAATGATCAGGGATATCTGTGATGGCTAAAAGTTGTAATTAATTAGTAACAGGAAGGAGACCAATAACACAGATTGATGCTACAGATCAGTTACTTTTATTCCCTTTCTTTTCTATGCCTGGATTAACTATGTTAGATAATGTTAGCATCAAAATATATGGATCAATGTCTTCTTCACAATTGATTGACAAATGTTTAACTGATTTAACTAAGAAAAGGTATTATTGGTATTGTGCACAAAAAAGTTACAACCTAACTTAATTGGTGTACACCACCGTAGATAGTGAAGTGGAAAAAAGATTTTTAAAGAAACTTCTTGTTATATTGTGCAGTAATCCCTCTTCCTGGTTAATGCTGGAAAGGGTTGGAATCTTCTTTTTATGTGCAGACACATCATCATCCTGTGCTTGGGGTCAGTTAGTGCATTCTCTTGTAAGAAGTGGCCCAAATGTGCTGGATCTGAAGTCTGTAATTCAGGAACCATAAAAGCTAGAGTCCTTTTGTTTTTTACAATTTGAAGTGTTTGTCAACTACAACACTTACAATGGTAGGGTTTGTTTGTTTGATTTCCATATGTTTTAGGGGTTGCATTTTTTTTTTCCAAAAAGTAATGTGCAATGATGAATTTTTTTTCAGAAGTGAAATATTCCAAAAGCAGCTAAACACCCACAGTTCCACTTGTTAAGGAAGTGATATGTTGGCTTAATGTGACCTCATATTGGACATTTGGCATACTTTACTATTTAAAAGGCACTTTGCATATATTTTGCTATCCCATATTTTTATACAGCTAAAACAGCTAAGTCCATAGCTACCATTTGATCTGATTGAGTTTAATCTTGTTAAAATTTGGTGTTAAACATCATATAAAATATATCTCATAAAATCAGAATTTACAAAATGACATATTTTGTGCATCATTATTTGTTTTTCGTCTGTACATTTTACAGCTTTACTGCTTGTTATATAACAAAAGAGTCATTGCACTTATTAACTAAGTGCGGAGAACGTGTTTTGAATATCTGTTTGAGACAGTAGCATGTAAGACATGAAAGCCAGGGCTGTGACATGAATACAAGGGTATAATATAGATGTCTACCATTGCCTGTAACTAGGAAATTCTGTGAAGAACTGAATACAAAATACCAGGAGGTAAGTCTTTAGAGGGAGAGTAGGAGGCTGACTCATTAAGACTTGAAAGTTCAGCCCATGTATATAGCACTATTGTCTTAAAGCTCCACTGTGCTGATGTCATCAGTTACAGAGGTAAGGGCAGGTGAAATGAAAGGTTGGTGAGGAGAATATTACCTGTGAATAAAAACAGGTGGAAATAAGGTGTGTACATGAGCAAAAAGATCTAAGGGATTGGCGTGACTGTGTGAAGTTGAAGATGTACGTAGTATCAGGTGGGTACAAACATATAGAAATACAAGATGGGAGCAGTTTGACATGGAGGGCAGATAGACTGTTGACCTAATACTTGTACTAGTAGTTAATTTGGCAGAAAAGACAAGGGATGTCACAGCGTTGGATATGATGGTACACTGGCATATAGAAAGGGCAAGAAGGGCTGAAAATGGAAACAGTTTGGCATGGATATATATAAGAAATACAGGGTAAGGTATTACAGTAAATGTAATATGTAGAAAGAAATATGCAGAGGAATGGTTTAAAGGGGGAAGGGAGGCTGCTGGTGCATATAAAATGAATGAGAATGAGTTAAAGTGCACTAGGTACTGCACATTAACAGACTAACAGCATTCACAACTAGTCTATTAAATCTCTGTTTTAATTAAATAGCTTTAATTGCAAGCCCCCAGCAGGGGTAGTGCATGTGGTAGGCTGGGTGACCATCGAGGGTTGTGTGGCATTGCTTTCAAGTGGGGTTTGCAGATTAGTTTGTCCAACGATCATTTGTTGTAAATGTGCTCTAACACGACTCGTTTCCAATGTACTGATATTAGCTATTGCACACTTATTCCTTTTGAACGACCCCTAACATGATACTTAAACTGGTTTATCAATAGAAGTATTTTGGCAAAATTTAACACACAAGATATACTACTAGTACACATTCCCAGTCAAGTTGTGACCCAGTGTATCATCCAAGCAGACCATGTGGTTGTGCTCTTGCAGATTGCTGTCATGAGTGACCTCACACCCATGGTCTTAGGTTGACATGTTATGGTAGGAAGATGTAATACATGGATTACACAGTTCACTTAGATAATAACCACTGAATTAGGTCCTCACAAGTTGATTGGGGAAAAAACGGCCTAAGACATGGACCAGGATGTATAAAAATTGAAGTTGTTTTAGTAATATACCTAGACAGAACAAGTATGATGGAATGTCTATGAGCACCTGTGGTATATATTAAGACATTTGTTAAGTGGTATACCTGCTGTTTTTTAACTGCCACTAGGTGTCTCTGGCATCATGATCCCACAGCTAACATTGCAGAGAGGGATTGTGATACAACTGGTAACAGCAGAAAAGACATCCTAACAGATAAAGCTTGATCAGTATCCCTTGAAAAATAACAGTATCTGTCAGAAAAGCAACAGCTTCTCAGTACCAGAAGATACTAAGAGCTTAGTATCAACAGAGGGATTGGTTTATTTTAAAACTACACTTTCTTGAAGGTGAGATCATTTTGGAGGTATTATGGATTTTGAACACCAATAAGATGGAGACAGCAAGGACAGAATGCTGTGTTAACCGGTCTGTTCTATTTAGTTTGCCCAGTCCAGGCCCTTTTTTTTTTTTTTTTTTGGGGGGGGGGGGGTTATATCTGTCCATATGACAGTTTTGTTGCCTTGTGTTAGCTTTTGAAAACCCCCACAAGTATGTGCTGACCCCCACTCAGGGTCCAATCTGTGTGTGTATAAACTAAGATGAGCATATTGTGTTTTACATAGCCCAGCGTGGTGGTATTGCTTTATGTTTGTTGATAACAGCAAATTCCACATTTTCCACTTGTTAGCTTGGTCTTGGTTTGTTAATGGAAGGGGCAGTTATGTCAAGAGGCTTAGGAGTTAATAGTTTTTATCATTAGCTAAGCAGTGAAGAGAGGTTGTATGGCAATGTAGTGGATTATGTACTATTGCTAGGTTTGCCTGCACTTGTGTACTGGCAGTCTAAATGGGGTGCTGATGTTGTGTCATTCAGGTGTCTGGAGATCACAGGGAAAACAAGGGGAAATGGCAGCACTTGATAGGGCAATGAACTGGTCGAGAACATTCTCAAGAGATTTGCTACAGTGAGACTGACATTAATCTCTCTGTTGTCTCACTGCCATTGTAATGTTGAGGTAAGAGGAAGGCCAGAGGTGGGGGTGGATAGAAATGTTCATAACACAGACTGCATACAGTACAGCACTTAGTTGAGTCACCACAACAAGACAGTGCTGAGAGTCATATATATTCTACCCGCATACTGGCAGTGTTGTGCTTCACAGTCTTGTGGAGATATTTTTACAAGGTTTGAAGAAAGATCAAGGTCTTTTTTTTAAATATGTTTTCCAACAAACAGTGAGGGTTAAAGTACATATTTTTCAAATCCATATATTGCCACACCACAGTCCTGTGAAGATAATGGTAGATTCAAGAATCACCTTGGTGTTTGTCATTGGTCTCAGGCAGTAAGGGTAAGAAAGAAATATTTTAGTTCATTAGAATCATTGAATTTTCAAAGTTAAAATCATGGTCAATATTACTGATTGTCACTGTTGGCATTTTCCAAGTGTGACTTTGAATTCCCATTGGATTAAAATCCTCTGAGTTTTACATTAGTAGTACATTACAGTGCATTTTTAAAAGTAGTACAGGATTAAAATGGTAGTTATAATAATTATGCTTTAAATATGGGTTACATAAAAATTGACCAAAAAAATGTGCACTGCAGTATTCAAATTGGTTGTTTATCATTTTTGTAAGTTTTAATATCAGTTCTTTGGTCAGTATAGTTAATTATATGTCTGTCAGCTTGGCAGCTTTCCTAAATTTCCAGTTAATGTTGTAAATTGCTGCAGTAAGAGCAATTGGTTTCTGTGATAATATGAACCTAAAAAGGGATGATCCAAATTATTGTGAGCAGTCAGGCTTTTCCTTGTCTGATGAACTCATCAGCTTCATTACAACATTCTGATCAATACATTAATGACATTCCATGATGTTTAAAACTTATGTGATCATTTGGCTATGATGGCTTCCTTTTCAAAGTAAGATATTTTCAGTCGTTTCTTTTGTTACTCACATTAAGACTAAAGAATAGTTTAGGTAAAAGATTCTTTATATTTAATCTAAGTAAATTTGACATGTAGGTTACTTTGGTAAAGTCAATGTTATGGTTCTACACAATAAAATGCTACTTAATTAACAAACCTAGTCTAAATGGCACTGTAAATATTCTACTAAATATATTCTCCTGAAGTTCAGACACGAGAAGTATGTTTGTATGAAAGTTTATAGATGAAGCTGATCATTTTCAGTTCTCTTCTGCATCTCAGACTGGGCTACATATAGAATCAGCAGCCAAATCCTCAACTTCTTTAGATAGCCCTATAGTAGCCAGACTGCAAGGAGCCAATGTCAAGTGAAGAGTTTATTATTACAACCAAATTTGACCAACACATGCTGGCAGGAAAAAATACATAGGTGATAGTCAATGATACTAATTAAGTGGATGGATATTTCTCATCTTATTGAGTTTCATATTGTGTCATGGTTCTGCCCAACATAATGCTGCTCGGAGATCTGAACAAAATATTGTGTGGTAACTTTAATTTTAACCCATTGCACATATCTTGAGTAGACTAGCTTAAATTATATGGCTATTATAGAGTCAAAATTCTTGCTATTGACAGGATTCCAGTTCAAAGACATATAATTAGCTTAAGATTGATTAGGCTATTATATGAACATATGCATTTACATGAGTATGTGTTACTCTATTAAAACCCACGTTGGGCTGTTTAATTTCAAGTCTGTTTATCCCTTGGTGACTGTAGAATCCAATTAGCTTGTAGAATTCAATATAGTTATCAACATATGTTCAGGGCTCGACATTAGCGCCTGTCCGCCTGTCCGGGACAGGTAAAAATTCAGTTCGGACAGGTGAAGTTGCAGGGTTGGCTGTCCGACGGACAGGTCATGCTTTATGAGAAATTTGGAGCAAAAATCTTTTAAAAATCATTTTTTGTTGCATACTAACGTCTTTTTGCCTCTTCCTAGAGGACATTGAAAAAGAGTGACCTACTTTTGGCACAAAACACATGCAGTCGCAAAACGAAGTCTGAGCAAACTTACCGCCAAATTATGAAAGTGAACACCCTCCAGAACTTCAGCAGACAAAATTTATTCACATATCAGGTTCACTACTGAACATTTATTTAGTTAAAAATTTACGTGGTTTAGTAATAAAGACACTTCCAAAAACAGAAACTACACAAGTACTGTGCTGGAGCCAGATTGGACTGGATGAACTGGCTATATCTAGTTCGTTGTCACGGCAACAAACTGCCTGTCAATCAAACACGTTGTATGCTATCTGCTCACTATAGAAAGTGAAATCTTTGGGACTGAAGATCTTGTTGAAATGTTGTTTATTTGCCAAAATATTACCTGAAATTATGTATGATGTTTTTTTAATGACTCTAGCATCACCTCTGTTATTTACAGTTTAAAATTTAGTGCTGGAATATGATAAATTAACATTGCTCTCATATACCAGTGTGATATTGATGTAAGGAAGAAATTAGTAATAACAAATATGAGAATTTTAATAAAAAGAAGGGGAACTTTTTTATACTGATTTTATTTAGTTCATATATGTTTAAAAAATCAAACATGTGATAACCCCTTAAAAAGTTAAATTGTTAACATAAATATAAGTAAAGTATTATAAAATTTCTTTAATTTTCATTGAAATTTATTCAAATATTATAAATTTTGAATATTTTAATAAAATTAATTTAACAGTACTGTACCCCCTCCCCACTTCCCACTCAGGGTTTTTTTTTAGCTTTGGTTAAACTTCATGTGAATCTGTTATCAAATTGCAGACTTACAATTAGTAGACCCTGTACCCCAAATCCTAGGAGAAGCCCTGATGTGAATTATCAGACTTAAATGCAAGATTAAATCTTCAGGAGTTCACAAGTATGAAAAAACAAATTTTAATCTGAACATAGATTCACTTTAAGGTGCATTTTCGGGGCTCATATGATTGAATGTTTTGGTAATATATACATTAATTTAAATGTATGACCACACATATAAATTGACAAAGTTCAAACGTATGAATAGAAAAAAATTATTGGTTTTGTGGACAGGTTGGATTGAAAATCGGACAGGTCAAATTTATGAGCACCTGTCCGAAGGACAGGTGCTCATAAAAGTTAGTGTCTAGCCCTGATGTTATCTAATTATTGTGAAATATTAACTGTCAAAGATTGGTGGGTGTTTAAGAAATTCACTAGTAGGAATTCTGACCAACTGTCCAGAGTAAGTGGTCAGAGATCAGTTGGGCTGTCACTGGCTGTGGTCACTCATTATATGGGTATTGAATTCCACTAAATGAGTCACTCGGGGTTTTATAAGTGATTGTCTATCCTGGATATTAACATTTGAAAAGTGTAATTTAAAGTCTCATTAAATAGTTGATACTAAGTTTTGTATTTGGTTGAGTTAGGAATGACACTGACATGTCGTGGTTGACCACTTTAGGCTGCAGTTCTGAGTAGTTTGCAGTAGGGTAATCAATACTGATGGCCTGGAAACTGTTGCTGTGATTTTATTTTAATGTCTTGGTATTGTTCAATGAATACAAATAAAATGTTGCCATATCGTGCAGCCATAATAGTCATCACATGTTATTATTCTTATTTATGAAAACCCTGTGTTTCAGACCACTGATGGAGACTTCCCTATTCCAGCACCTACACTGTGTTCGGTGAACAGCATGAAGGTGCTGGCCACACAGGGGAGTTCTTCTCAGTAGCTTCTGAAACTCAGATTGATTGTAGCATTACAAAGAATGACAATTGCATCTGCTCTGCTTATTCCAGGTGAAGAAGCTCCACGGCCTCACAGAACAGGTACATTATGGCATGATGTGTGGGACAGGGCCTAGGGTCACTGACCTTTAAGGTTAATGACCTAAGGTTTAATAACCCCAGGGAGGTGCTCTCTGGCACAGAGATCTTGAACAAGTTAAAAAACCATTGCAAATTACTTGTAAAAATCCTGATTTTAACTCTTTTGCCATGTGCTAGAAAGTACCTCAGTCTTCACTATTCCTAACCACATAGACCAGAGCCAGAGGTTAGAGCATGTAGCTACTTAGTAGCATGTTGAGTGGTTTCTATTGATGTTGTTTCTAGCATGTAGTTAGCATGTTGAGTGGTATCTGCTGATGCTGTTATTGTGCTGTGTGAATATGGATACCACTGCCATTTCTGTCAAGTTGTGGCACCCTGAACTTGGTATGTATGTACTGTGTGATCAGGATTTCTTGTCCTAAGAAGCCTGTCTAGTAAAACATAGCCTCTAGATCTGTTATGGAAGACAATACAAGAGAGGGACTCCACTGGTGCTAGAGGTTGTAAACTAGAAGTAGATAGAAGAAGACATAGACGGTCACAGTTTGACAGGAAATGTGGCCCGTGTCATGATATGTCTGTCCCCCTGGCAGGCCCAGGTTACATGGAGTGGTATATTTTAGAAATATAGTCTGTACCAGTGCACTTTGAGGTCCTAACACATCTATACACAACAGAGGGTTTAATAGCCATCAGTCTCTTAAAGTGTACTGGTACTGTACAAACTGTATCACTGAAGTCTACCACTTGATGTCAAAAGGGTCTTATTCTGTCTCACTTGCCTGGTTTGTTGTGCCTTTCCACTGCATGTTTTGTGTGTGTGTTCACACAGCCTAGTCTGGGACTACATTAGGGTAGGGCTGTGTTTGGATTTTGTGATATCATGAAAATTTCCATTTCTGTGTATTGTACTCTATAATACACAGAAATAGCATGCTTACTATCACCCCAGTGTTTTCTTTTCCACCTTTGATGTGCTTTTATGCATATGACTTAATAAAGTTATATACATATATATATATTCAAGTTTTGGATTGAATGTGCTATAATGATATACCTTTATAGGTAGTACACTTTACTCATGCTTAAAAAAATTGTCACCCTTGGATGTATTTTATATATGCAAAGCATGCAGTGGATAGCAGATTTGTTCCTATCATACCTATGCTAAGATGACTAGTGCCAATCCCAAGATTAGGCATATATCTTCCAACTTTTTCTTGCTTAAACTATCATGCATTCACTCCTGTTCATGAAATAGGGTCAAGTTGTTTTCACTCACCTGTAGGAAATAGACTCAGCTACACAGTGAGTACTGTATTATGCATGTGCTGCCATAAATTTATATATATATATATTCTATTGCCATATACTTGTTTACTTGTACATGTAGCTGCATCTACAAGCATAAATGTCCAGATATCCTATCTTTGAATTCTCTACAAAATTGAATTGGTGTTGAGAAATTAGGTGTTGAATTGATATCTGAAGAATGAAAGGAATAGTAGGTAGGAACAGTCCAGCAAATGCTCTTTCAAAATAAATTCTTATTTAATTTAAGTATCTTGCACATATGATATAGGTATAGGTTTGTGGCCACACATAGCTTGGATAGTTGTAGTGAGTATAACTACACAGACAGCTGAAAGTACTCAGTTTTAAATAGAATATATGGGGGCCTTTGGTCCCAAAATAGAGGCTCCTGGTCGGACATGCAGCATAACCTTTTCTCTCTTTCCCTGGTATTTTTTCTGAACTCATTCCTTGGGAATACTTGGTGGAACTCCAGGTACCAAGTTTTGGGAGATAAATGGTCTGCAGTCTGAGGTGCTGTGGAGAACAGCACAGTGGCTGAGGTTAGTCGGAATTAATTCTTCACTTAAAAGTAGTACATTTATGATTGAGTCTTTATGCATTGCTCTTTTGTGTGTTAGGAGCATCAGTTGACTGGTGTTATTGGATGTAGTGGACCATTTCTCCATATCTGGGACAGGTATGTCTTTTCAAGTGTATTTTTCCTGGATTTACAGAAATATTTTACCCTGAAGCAGGAGAGAATTGGTGGACAAAAATTGATGTTTCCATTTCCCAAATATTAGCTGCCCAGTGGCAAAATGTCTCATAGCTTTTGAACCTTTTCCAAGTCCTTGGATGATGCAATATTGACAGTTATATTGACTGAATTTCCAGGTTATTGTAGTATATTTGATTTCCTAACCTAGTCACCTTCAGAGAATTTACTGCATTTGTTTTGATGCTGCATATAATAGATAAATGGAAAGTGTCCATCAGAGTGATAACTCATATCATTTAGTGAAGTGACTTCTAAGGAAATTGATCATTTGAATTATTCCTAGAAGCATGGTAATTTCCTCTCATGTTCCAAATTGAATTGAGTTTTGTTTATAATTTGATCTTCTAGGAGTTTCCTGGGCTTTTGCTATATGATATCTGAAGTGAAGGGATTGTTAAGTAAGAACTAGAGCACACAAGGAAATGACTGTATCATATTTTTATCACAAATCCATATTTTATCACAAATCTTAATGATATCTGAAGTGAAGGAATTGTTCAATAAGAACTAGTAAAAACATGAGAAAATGACTATATCATATTTTTATCACAAATCCATATTTTATCACAAATATTTATGATATTTTAAGTGATGGAATTGTTCAGTAAGAGCTAGAGCACCTGAGGAAATGACTGTATCGTATTTTATCACAAATTCATATTTTTTTCTATTTGTATTTTGCTTGTTGTTCTCTACTTATTAAACTCCAACTTAAGCTAATCATTTTATGTAGATATTGAAGGTATTTTACAAAGCTGTCCCCAATTGCTTTATTCCTTGTGATTTTTGTACTGTGACACAAGGTACCCACATCTGAGAATAGGTTATATATGCTGTGTCGGGAGAATGAACATGATACTGATTCAGTGAAGTAACTCTGTACCATCATTGCCAAAGCGAACCAACAATGCATTGCTAGAGTCCTCCTGTGGCTGCATCAAAATGAACAGTGTCATTCTAAGTCCAGTTATAGGTTGAATAAGTGCTGGAGAAATGGCTTAAAATATGTTTGTTGCAATATATGGTATTGTGGCAGAGCATCAGGAGATAAATTAATATATATGTATTTAAAAACATTCACTGAGACTTCATTCACACATTGGCACAATTCCACACAACTGCATGCAGTGAGTGTAGATGCATGCAGGTGTTTGTTTGTTTGTTTGTTTGTTTGTTTGTTTGGGTTGGTAGCACTGTATAACATATTTAGTTGAATTAATTAAAGAAAGTTCATTAATTTTAGAATACAAAATGATAAGCACTCTAACCGTAGGCTAATGAAAATCATATTTAATAATAAGGAAGAACAGAAAAAAAATCAAAATGCCAAGTCATCTTAGTAAATTAAAATAGGCTTAAATAAAATGGAGCCAACAAGAGAGTTAAGATTAAACCAAAACAGAAGCAACATGTAATGGAGATAAAGCTGGCTTATTTCTAGGAGTAATCCATATGTTGCCAGGATACGTCTCTGGATGGGCTCCTTAGTGTGAAATGTGGGGCTGTTTGCTCTGTGAATTAGGCTGCTGCTGGATTGATGGTTCAGGAGTGGAGTAGGTGAACATTTACAGGAAGGGTAATCTCAGGGACCAGACCCTATCTTGTTAACTGTGGATCGATCTATTTTCAAGGGGATTCTTGCTAAATTGTAATCAACTTAAGTGGCTTAGATAACTGTCATGCCTACGGAAGCTGCTAAACAATAAATTATACCCTAGCTGCTTCAGAAGGCATGATATAGACATCAAAGCCGCTTAAGCTGAAAGCAATTTAACGAGAAACCCCTTGGAGATAGATCGATCCTTTTAGATTAATCTAGGAATGGGAACCCAGTCTCAGTGAGATGTAATGAGGCTGTCTCTCAGTGTCCATATGTACAGATAAAACATTCAGATAAAACATGGACATGCTGCTCAGTGTTAATGTTTGGGAATGTTTGATGGGGCGGAAGAGGGGGGGAGGGGGTAGGCTGAGCCAAGGAGATTACTGATTGAAAACATGTATATAAAGAGAAAAATGACTTCTGCTTTTGAAATATTTTGATACCCACTGATATTACAAGGGTGCAGGCCATGTAAAAAGTGGTCATTGGATGAGGATTGTTGCAATTTTTGTACTTCTTTGCTCTTTAAAAATCTGCACAAAGGTGTTGTTTACAGCTGTCAATGTACAACTTGGGACTCTGCAAGATATCCTGATGAAGTCTTAAGGGGATAATAACTCTTCGTTTGGCCAAAAAATTAATTTTCCTGGAATAAACAACAATTTTCCCATACTTACCAATGGTTAATGAATCCATTTTTACATTCAAAGTTAGTCCCTGGTTTTTTTCTATAAAGTTTGGTTTTTTGTTAAAATCTCTTAAGAGATTATAACAGAGTATAGCCATCAATGGAGGTCACATGGTCTGAAGACAAGCTTAGATATCAGAATAATAGCTATAACTGCTGTTTTTGTGGTAAAACAGAATATATTATATTTGTATGAGTTATTCACAATGTTTTTATTGTGAAATATAAATCTCATATGAAGAGTTATTATCCCTTTAAGGACAGATCCTCAACAATAAGGAAATATTAGCAAAATTTTCAAAAATTTTGCAGGAAGTGAAAAATCTTATTTTGGGGAAAAGCATGTATTCTTTGATAAGTTGAGAGAAAAGGGTCTACAGAAGGAGAAATGACACCTTTTTTAGGCTGTATGAAGTGATATTATGATGCTAATGACAATTGGTGAATGTTGTGCTTTATGTGCCAACATAGTTGTGGAAGGACATGTTATTTTCATTCAAGTAAATGAGTTCAATGTATTCTTCTCAGGGGTAAACAGCACAATATGCTGGCTCTCAAGTGTTCAATGTCAGAGTTGCAATAGGTTATATTTAAAGTAATGTTGCTGTAATAAATGTATGGTCACCAGCCTCATAACTTCCCTGGAATGATTTCAGGTGGACCACTGCTGAGCTGCTAAACTATATATTTTTTTGACATCTCATAAAAGGATGCAGATCTTTCCCCATTGTAAACAAGCCTGGCCTATGGTGGATATTTTTCTCAATGACTCACAGTCATGTGGCTGATTTTATTATTGACTAACAACTGTTGAGAATCTGGACAAAATACTATTTAAAGCATAGGGTGCTCCCTAAGATAAGAATGATACAAAGTGTATTATTTGGAGAATTTTTATACTAAGATATGATGATTTATATTGACAATAGGGAAATATTTTAACATAGTACCTGCTAGATTGTAATTGAGTGGCCAAATTTATGTAAAAGGAGCAGTTTTCAATGTATGATATATAGCAGTCTTTGATTTTTGAGAGTTTGCCTAAGTAACTAAATGTATATATGCATATAAAAGTTTTCATAACAACACATTCATTGGAATCTTTGTGAAGTGGCAGTTATGTTATTTTCACACCAAACTGTGGCAGAACTAGGTTTGATTGATGCCCTCTGCTGAGGACTGACCCAGCTGTTACTTATTATTGACTAATTATACCCAGGAATTTGACTCTAACATTAGCAAACTGTTTATGATAATAGGTTTTTTAGTTATTGACTTTTTCATCTTGCAAATTTGCTATTTTTATTTTATTTTTTGTCATTTTTTAAAAGATAATTAAGGACCTTAATGATTTTACTTAATGATTTGTTGTTCTTTTCAGAAATGGAAGCATCGTTTTTTTGTCCTTGGTAAACCCAGTGGAAGTCTTCCTGATGTATATGCCTTAGACTACTACAAAGATGAACAGTTGAAAAAGCTGATAGGCAGGGTTGACTTAGACCAGTGTGAAGAGATCACTTCATCACTTAAGTCATCACAATACAAACATTTATTCTCCTTGAAAACAAAACACAAGAATCGTGAGCGCGTGTATTATCTGGCAGCAGACTCGGAGCCTGCCATGGTACGCTGGGTGGATTATTTGTGCTCAGTTTGTGGGCTCAAGCAAGATGAGGATGATGATGGTAAAGAAAAGAATAAGATGGTGACCTTGATGTGACCTTAAACAGTTTTTAATCCCTTTTGTTTTAGCCAAAATACCAAATTTTCACCAGTTTAATTGAACAAAAACAGTACTCAAAGCTTTTTAAATTTTTCTCAAGTTAATGAGAATTATCTATTATATTTGATGAAATTAGTTTGTTAGGGCTATGCTAAATTATAATATAAAGTAATTCTAATATCTCTAAATGAAATATTGATTTATGTTGTTGTGCTCTAAATTTGTTTTTATCAACTAAGGGTAAAACCTTCATCAAAGTTCTAACCATACATTATTTGTAAGTATAAGGGTATCTTTGATATTCCAGTTCATAGTGAAGCGTCTCTTCCTCCAGTACAGAGTGACTCCAGTGCAGCCATGCAGACAGGTGAAGCCCAGCGGCTGGACGGACTGGAGATCACCACAGCAAGTAAAGATCGCAAGATGAATGAATATGCCCCAGAGCCTGGGAAAAACAAGGCTCAGGCCACAGCTCTGGCCAGTGCACAGGCCGAGGCAAGGGGCTACATCCCATTGGATGAATGCTACAGTGGTTCAAGGTCACCACCAATGCAACAAAATGGGGCATGTTTAGGACAAATCCCGCCATCTTCCAGTACATTGTCAGCCCCTGTTCACACACGCTATCCTAGCTCAGACAGTATTCCTGATGTTCCCCCTCCTCCTCCTCCTAAGGATGCTACCCCTCCCCCTAGATCTCCTCTAGGCCAAGCCTATGATAGCCCACCTAAGCGTATAACAACAGAGTCAGTGTTATCAGACACTTATGATTTCCCACCAGCGCACCATCCTTCCAGATATTACAACCTGGATGACTTTGATGTTGAACGCCAGGGTCATAGGAGTATGACTTACGATACACCACCCCCAAGGAAGATGTCCCTACCCACAGGGCAGCTGGACAGTTTATATAAGCTGCCACCACCACCAAAACCAACTTCACCAGATAGAGACAATGTGGTGTCAGCAGCTGGGCTGTATGCTGTCCCACCCTCCAGACACGAAGGCTCTATCAGAGATTCCAACTCCAGCCGATCTTCAGGAGTCGCACCTGATTCTGGGTTCACTTCAGAGGAGTACGATTTGGTTCCCAGGAAATATTCACCAGAGGAGATTGCAAGATCAAATCAAGATTTCCATGTCAGGAGAAGTTTCAATCAGAATGATTTACAAAGAAAAAGTGCAGGGGATACCTATGATATCCCTCCTACAAAACACTCTGTTCTGGCAGGTCTGGGGACAGCTGTTCCACCCCCTCGACCCCCAAAACCAGTGAGTGGTCCTGTACCAGACCACCATGCTACTCCCTATCAAAACCTGCCATCAAACAGTAAAGTTTTTACAGATCTAAATGCAAATATTCCAGTAAGAGCGAGCACAGCGAGTACTGATAGCACTGCTGATGATATCTATTCATTCCCCAAACGTGCAGACATTGATGAATCAAGTGCAAATCAAGGCAGCACGGATCCCATACTTGCCTTTTCTCCCCCTCCTCCCACTGCCTGTCAGAAAGTGCCACACAAGTACATTAATGCAGCCACTGGGTTTGTGGAAGAGCCTGCAGGGGATGGACAGACTGGAGAAGGGAGGAATGAGACATTGGCTTATTACATGGACATGGAGGGGAGTACCCACACGCTGAGTGATAGGGCTTCACAGAGGGAAAGCACTTACACATTCATGGGGGACCAGCGAACAAAAGGAACAAAACAAAACAATATCTCTTTAAGTGCTGTAGTTCAGCAGCCTCCCTCTGTACATGGGCATATGAGTAGTCAGGCTGAGGCTTATGTGAACCTAGGAGATGGTGGCAGCAGAGAGAGTGACAGGGTGAGCAGTTTGTACCAGGTGCCGCCCTCCTCACGCCCTGTACTGGTAGATACCCAGCAAGTCACCCCTCCCATGGTCCGGAGAAATGATTCTGGGAATATGGGAAGAAGACCAACAAATACAGGTATCTGTGTATGAAGTTCATGATTCCTTAATGACTTATGTAGTATTTATTCACATTATTCTACTTGCTGAGGATTATCACTTTGCTTCAATGGATTTGTGTTCAAATTGCAAATTGCTAAGTATATCTGTAACATATTTGTGAGAGATAGTATAGCTGACACATGATTCCTATTCTCTCTTTATTCATTTCTCGGTAGGAAGATGGTCTTGTCAAAAATTCCAACACAATCTTGTTTATTAAAGTGTAGTTATACCATTATAATTTGACTTTTCAGAATCCACCATGTCTGTTGAGGATACCTATAGTATTTCTTCCACAGCCAGGACAAGGAGTTTCCGCAGAGAAACCCCTGCTAAACTCCATAGTAGTCCCAGGTAAAATTACTGTTTCTATCTATCTTCAAGACTAAGGCCCTATTCAGAATAGGGGAGTAACTAGTCCCGAGGGTCAAATATGGCTACCCACTACAAAGCGTGCCGTCTAATCCGCTAATAGACACTGAATAGATGTCCCCTGGGGAAGTATTCAAGTGGGTCGGCCATATTTGACCCTCTGACTAGTAAGTCCACTATTCTGAATGAGACCATAGATAAGAAATGATAAGAAATGAACTTATCAATCTGGTATTTGGTTCTGGGACTCTGCATTAAGAAGGGCAATACATTTATGTGTATACATTTTTATGACAGCCTTAAACTAAGGTAAAGGGAATGTAAATGATAGGCAAAGTGTACTGTGAATTTTTTCATTCTTTTAAGTTTGAGACAGTATGCCCCTCTTCTCTCTCTCTCTCTCTCTTTCTTTCTCTCTCTCATAATTAAAATTAAATGTTTCAGACCTTTCTTGAGATATTTCTTAGATACCAAATGGTGGCCCTTCACAATAAGGTGATTTATATGTTCACTTGCAAAATTGTATTTGTGACCCACCTGATGGTTTCATTTTGTAGACAAACGCAAGACATCCCCCTCCCAAAGCGTGTCCCTCCACCACATGGCAGTTTTTCCTCGAGTTCTGATGATGATAGTGAAGATGAACGACCACGAACTAACAGTAACAGTAGTGCAGGTAGCAGTGGGAGAAGACTGGTATGTCAGGCTCTGTCACACACTTATATATATATATATATATATATATATATATATATATATATATATATATATCTGCCAAGGCCAAATAAAAATTTCAATTCACTTTATATTTATTCTGTAATATTATAATTTCATTCTTACCTAGTCAGATTTTAATTTGGCCTGGGTAGAATTTAAATGATATATAAAAAAGATATTAAAAAATGATTCAAACTCTACCTCCATTTTTATTTCCTGGGAATCAAGATAGATAAAAAGTTTGAATAATTTTTCTTGTCTTTTTATAAGCTCCCCAGCTATGGGTAGTGCACTTTTTCATGTGAATTGCCTTTTTTTTTTTTT